>NC_068358.1:145257081-145268080 GCF_020536995.1 Dreissena polymorpha | reverse complement strand
TTTACCAAGCCTACTTATATGATGATGCATTTTGATTATTTTGTATCACCCGTAAAAACAAAACTTATTTATACCAACACCTTATACAAACGCTTAATTCTTTAAGGGATCGCAGTGGTTATTATGTTATCTGTACATAAGATACAACAAAACAAATTAAAATGCAAACACATGTTGACCCATCCAAAAACAGCCATACTCGTACATCGCATGAATCCGTTTGTAGGAGCATGGATTCTAAAGCATTCTTTAATGAACAAATTCCACAAGCATGTACTTTAATATTTTCATGAATAAATGTTCAAAAATGAGCGTGGGCGAAAAAAATGTGTAATGTCTTGAATTTATACAAATGTCAAAACAAATTGACAGCTTACGTCAAAAGACCGACACCCACAATAGTGTTGATGGTTTCTCAACACTAGTTTCCTATATATTAAGATCTAAGTCTGACGTTAATTTACAATTTCGAAGCCTTTTGAACTCGAGGGATTACGGGCGACAACGAGGCCTTTAAAGAACAGACATATCAGTTTACGGGATGTATACAGTCCCCAGAGGCCGTTGCACAATAACACATGAAATTACTGACGCGTTACAATATCTAGGTTTCTCCACACACATACGCGCTTGTTTCTAGACTGTCACTTTAATCGCAATCTGTAATATGCATATTTTAACACGACGGGTTGACGTCGGATATGTTTGGAATGATGTGCTTAACAAAAAACGCGTATCGTTAGTATCTTTTAATGGAATGCCTCGTCTGTCTCCTGTTAACTATTGATATGTCGGAGGTTTCATTGAAATGATGTGGTTTTAAATCATACACACCATGACAGACACATAGCAGACTATGGCAAACACACAACATATCATCACAAACACACAGCATCATCACAAACACACAGCATACCATCACAAGCACACATCATACCATCACAAAAACACAGCATACTATGGCAAGCATACAACATACTATTATAAACACATATCATATGATTTAAACCCACATCATTTCAATGAAACCTCCGATATATCAATAGTCAACAGGAGACAGACGAGGCGTTCCATAATCATTATCCTTCCGAAACATGTTGGTCTCCTTTCAGTTTTTATATGTAAATACAAATAATTATAAAAGTATATATATTTTAAATTCCATTTGTTAAACGTTTTGCCATGACAAAAGTTCTTCTTTTTTAAGCGGTTACTTAAAAACAACGACATTATTTGCGTAAAAAATTTTAATGTAAATTTCAATACGTCTTTCTTGTATGTGATACAATACCGTTTGAAATAATCAGTCCAGCTTCAGAACAGTTAAACAACTGTAGCATTTAAATAATTTAATCAGTCATTTATCGCTGTTGTTTCAGACCAGAAATGGTAGCAATGTACAAGTAAATAAAATCAATTTAGATACGTCCTCAATAACACGTGGTTTTGATCGACTTTGTATTGTATTAGTAATTTAATTAAATATATGTGATCGATGCACCGATCTCAGACAAAAACACGCAATTGAAGAGCATCAATACAAAATACGAGTTAAAGATCCTACTTGAATTCGCATGCTTTCGCAATCAGTTGACGTAAAGTTTATTATTGATATAAGTGATCTTTGGAACGGCCAATATATTTATAACGCTAAAGAGTTAATATAACCACTTTCTTTATTACCCATACTTGTCGTAATCTTTGTCATGGTAGTTTTTATTGAAATATATTAACAAGTTTCTTGTTGTGTAAAGGGTGTACAGCGAACATTTTGCAGGAATGGGTATTTAAAGATGGATTTTTATTATCAATACTTACATAAAAGTACGTGGGAATGTGGGAAGCTTTTTGTGCAAAGCTTTATTCTTAAAGCCACACACTTTGCATCTTACCTTGAAATGAAATACATGTTGATCAAAACATATAGATGCAATTTGAAACTGTGCAAAAGTGTCATTAAATATATTGCCTATTTAGCAAGTAATTTATTATTTTGAAACGGTACCGCTTTAAAACCGAAAGTAGGATTTCTATACGTATACGTCCATTTCGACAAACGCGATTATTTTAAGTTTTAAAGCGCATTAAAGACGGATTTCTTGTAACCACCAGATATATTCTTATTGGCGCACATAAAATTAAATATATAGCCTTGATTGCAAGAAATTTATTATTTTTCAAACGGTACCGCGTTTAAAACCGAAAGTAGGATTTCTAGACGTATACGTCCATTGCGACAAACGCGATTATTTTTAAGTTTTAAAGCGCAAAAAAGACGGATTTCTATCTTGTAACCACCAGATATATTCTAATTGGCATAGATAAAATATGTTTCTTATTCATACTTAAATTTACTATGCCAAATAAGCTGTGTGGCTTTAAGGGTTTATATGGCATTATTCATTTAAAATGGCTTGTATAAATTAACTTCTGCTTTTTTAAACATTCTATAAAAAGAAACAAAAACATTGGTATGTGTGGAACTAATATTAATCGACGCCTTAATTGTTTTCTGATGTATGACGGTACACATTGATTGCTATACAAATCAATTAAATAATTTAATTAAATCAAGTTCTACTTACATAATGCGTAACGAAAATGAAATAAACGACTTATATATAATTTGTTGGCATGGTAAACTATTTCTGACAATACATCATATATTTATGCCACTTCAATTGTATTGCCATAGTTTTTTTTAAGGCGCGTTATTTGCTAGCAAGTTTCTTTCATCTGAGGTTTATGTTTGAAGTTGATTTATTTACAACCACAAATACAAATGTTTCATCAAGTTATTATTAAAAACAGCTGTTATGTTGATGACATATAGATGCTTGTTTGTTTCATCTATAAAGAAAGATTAATTTGCTCGCGGATGTAAATTTAATGAACAACTTCGAAAATGAATCCATTAGTTTAAGTGTTATTACGTGAAAATCAGTGTTCTAGGTCTGTTTGAATCGGAAATTGAATATGTAGCTTCTTGTAAACCGGCAAGTGATTTTATGCACGTTACGATTTTGAATTAATAAAATCATTTTCAATACCTCTGCCATACAACCGCCTTCCGGAAAAAAAACAGGGTTGATGAACTTTTTACATAAATCTGTTTCTTAATTAAGTAATTTAATGTCAAAAACATTCTCATAAAAGACCCGAATACATCATGAAACTATTTGATATTACTATCACATTACAATATTAAACTGTTGATTAAAATTCATTAAGTGTGTGAGCATTTATAAATCGTTTTCAATTTTAATTCACAAGTAAGTCTGGTAGTGCTCCTACATATGCTTTAGTGTACTTTTAGATTACATGCGCTATATTAAAGATGACACAGTTCTGATTAGTATGGCCGTGCACGGATATTTTTTATTATTTATCTTGTCACGTTTGTATTCAAGCGTCAGTCCCTTTAACGCGACTGGTGTTTACAGAACCATACACTGGTTTGGCAGGAATAATGAACACTTATAAAATCATATCATGCCCGATTATCCTTCAACCGATAAATGTAACCGCAGCATCGCGGCTTCTCTGAAGGCAGCAAAATGTCTCTCGCAGCAAGTACCATCATGCTATAGGCAGTGGGTTTTAACAGCTGCTCTAGACATGGAATTGATGCTGCTACGAATATTTTCTAAGGAGAGAAATAAACACTGTGAAACGCTTGATAGCAGGATCTTTCCATAAATGAATGCTATATGTCATTAGACAGACTAAGGTGTTGTACATATATTTACATTATCTAGAATACAGATTTGATTTTTTTTTAAATAATTTATCAAAATATATTTTATAGGCTAAGATTTTTAAGAAATATCACAAGTAGTGTGATATACAACGAAGTACATCAAATATGTTTTCAACTTGAAGACATGTATCTGCGTATTGTGCATGTCTAGCCGTTTGTACGGTACGGATACATGCTGTTTTAAAATGTTTTATGCAAAATTCCAGTTAGCATAACAAGCTTAGATATAAGAGGACTAAGAGATGCTCAATGCTACCAAAACAATATTAAAATAACAGCCTAATCAATTTATGGTTTGAAATTGCATGTACGTATCAAAGGAAGTGTTGACATTCTGAAGAATATAATTTACGCATATGTGCAATGGAATTAACATGTATTTTCAATTTGGAATTAGTTTGTATGTTCGTTCTATATTGTGGGTTTGACACAGTCTGCCAAGAAGGTGAGGTTAAGTGTGTATATGTGTTTTATATGTCTATGTGTTGATAAGGTGGTGATATTTAAATAAAACTCACGTGTTTAGTGTTATTGGGGACTAAGTGTTATTGATTGATAGCAATCGTAACTATAATTCACGTTTACATCGATATTCACTTATTTTAATAATTGTTAATAATAAGAACATTTACAAATACTTAGTATTTTGTATCAAAAATAAAAAAATAGAAAATAAAAATAAATAAATAATAATAATCATTATAATAATTACAATACTACTAATAATAATAATATTAATAACAATAATAATAATACCAAGAATAATAATAATAATAATACTAATACTACTACTAATAATAATAAAAAGAATCATAATAATTATGATAATGATAATAATTATTATTAATAATTATGAAAATAATAAGAAGAAGAATAATAACGATAATGATGACGATGCCATGATGATATAACGTGTGAACGAAGTACGCTAAACTTTCTGTCTAATATCAAGGTAATTGATCAACTGGTTCACGTTTTGCCGTATATTTAGTGTCATGTCAACCATACAGATTTAAAAAAAAAGCATACAGATGAAATTCGCAATTCTCAGTCATTTAAGTGCATATATAAATATATATATATATATATATATATATATATATATATATATATATATATATATATATATATATATATATATATATATATTGGATATTGGGCAGAGTACTTCAAAACATTGTTGTCTGGTTCGTACGTGATCCATAATTGAGGTTATCGCTTCCGATAAGTATACAGGCTTATATTTATTGTTTTTGTTGAAAAACAAAATCTATATTTGTAATTGATATTGCGTTCGCACATGTTCTCTTCGTTGTTCCGCACAGTTGACATGTTATACATTGAAATCAGTTCGTTTAAGATGCAGGCTAAACACTTAAGTTTAATAATGCTATATTCATAAAAGGTTCATGTCTTAAATGTATGTGTTGCATGTGCTACATTTTACATAAACTTATATCAAACATATCAATTAAGTAACATGACTAAGTAACAAACACGAATTAATTATGGAAATACGACTTATGTAATAGTATGAAACAATAAGTCTTGTTCAATTTGTAATGTATTTGTAAATATATAATGTGCTGGTACGTCGAAGTCTTTTAATATGCGCGCTTAGTTGACAGACTCGACCGTTGTATTGGCATTTGTTATTGTTCATGTACATATAGCGCCTTTTTTAGTCGTTTATCAGTAAATCAAACACAACCGATTGCCGGATCGGATTGCTGAACTCAAACGCCATGTTATAGTTTTTCTTTCCTTAACAAGTTTCTGTAAAATGTGTTTTTCTATATTGGGAAACGTTTGTTGAAAGAAAATGCCTACATAAACCTTAGTATAAAGATACATAACCTCTCAATCAGTTGTAAGTCCCCTATTTATATCGCCGGATGGGACAGTAGGTTTTCCCGTCGACCATTAAATCTTTCAATCTGCCATTTCGTCCGAAAAAATAACACAATACACAAAACGTGTTATCTGCATCGAGCAAGTGTTGCAATGTAGCAGACGGTGGTATGTTAGGACCCCTGACTTCTCGTACATACAGGGTGCTGCTAGTGTACATACGCTCCCGAGTTGTCGAATAACATTTTGTTAGCATCCTAAGACGTGTAATAGCTCTGTCAAGCACAATGTATTTTGCGTTTTGTCAGACGGTTAGAGAGGGCTTAGTCATACGTATTTCAGAAAGACTGATACAACGGAATGTCGGTGGAGTTAAGTATTGTGTTGTACAAAAACGTATGGCGCTACTGAAAATAATAAGGACACAATTATGTTTACTGAAATCATGACATCCACGAGGTGGCAAGTCTTTCTTATGTGGCTATAATTAAAAGATTTGAACATTTTACAAACCCTATTTTACCCACTGAGCGTGGAACTTGAACATACCAAGTGTGTTGTTACGATATATGGACTGATTTCGAACTTGCATATGGGTTATTCATTCAAAAATTGTGCCAGTTTTCCCTATAAGTCTATTTCAAACATTGTCCAAACTACCTCCGCAGTTGTTAAGTTGTTAAGTACCTTTGGAAATTTTTAGGTTTGACCCTTAAAACATTTGGTCCTGTTGATTGAATTGGTGATCGCTATTAATAAATGAAAACTTTCGTAATTGTGTTAAACTCTGATCAAATGTATCTTCTAAAAAGTTTCTTTTCTAATACTAATTTCATGTTTTGAGCATTTTTGAGTTTTATATTCTAGCTGTATGAAGTACATGAGTAACTATATATTCGTATTTAGAAAATGATAAAACGAAAAAAACGTTTTTGGTATTCCTTAACCAAGCAATTGTCTGTTTTTTATTTGTCGATTTGCACTTCCTGTGTACTTATATCAAACTAATATAGTTCAGTTTACCAAATAATCCAGTGTTTATAATTGAATATTGCCTCCATGTGTGTAAATGATGTGTTGTGTGTTCTTCAGATGCCTACGACTACTACAGGAGAAACCCTTCCCCCATTCCAAGATTTCTGCCCGTCCCTATGAACATCACAGTCCACGAGGGTGAGACCGCGCACCTCCGATGTAGGATTCATAATCTCGGTCCGAAATTTGTAAGTGTTCCGTTTATATTGCCAAAGTGCCTCAAACACCACAGGCTTATAAAGAATATGGGCTGCACCTTCTGATCACTATACGGGCATCATATTAACTATGCCGCGGAATTGTATTATCCTGTTAAAATATGGTCGACGTCAGCTGCGTCAGTAGGAAATAATTGCTATAAGCAACGCAACGTCCATGGGTTTGTTTATTCATTTTAGTTCTTCGCTTGCGAAAGACTAAGGTTATCAGTGTTTTTTTGCAAGTCAGTCTGCTGTTAACTACGCTAGGAACTAACTACGCTAAGAGCAATAACCACATCTGCCTGTTCTACCACTGGTATACTGCAGACAGCAGCAGACAGCAGTGATGGTACATAATGAATAGTGTTTAACAGATTGTGGGACGACATTGGCCAGTTTGTCATTGAACTCTGTACCTATTTGCTGCAGGGAAAACGGGGCTAAATGCATGTCCAATTCGTGGTGTCCCAGATTAGCCAGTGCACACTGATTAACATGTGCAATGCACACAAGCTAATCAAGGAGGACACCTTTTGATTTATGGTGTTTTTTCCTTAAAAAGAGAGTCTTTGGTACTGGGAAAACAATTAATGCATATGTATTAAGCCCTGTTTTTTTTCCAAAATGAAGCTTAAATGATCTTTTCTATTTATGATTTAAAAAAGGATAAAAGTGATAATAACTTCAAAGTAACCTGGCTGACAAGGCAAATCTCTTTTAAATCAAATAAACAACCAATGAGTTCTAAATTATACCTTGTGTCATTGTTAGTAAACATCTAAAAGTGACCTTTTCACATTTTTGTCATTAAATGCTTAATATTGATAAATGTAAAACAGTGGATGTTAAAAGCTCCATTTAAAAAGTCAAACCACTGACCCCTGGAATACAAGTCTATCGTTTAGACCACTCGGCCTTCCGTGCTCATACCATGAACGATGTATTTTATACTTTATATAAGCAATCCTTGTAGTATGAAAAAATATAACGACAACAACAGAACTCTCCAAATTATTAAATCGTTTCGTCAATTTACCAAAACGTGAAAAGGTCCCTTTATTGTCTTCAGACTTGCAAATTGAATGAGTTCAACAGACTGTCAAATCTTTAATTATGAATAACTAACAGGTTCGGTGTTTGCATGTAAGCCTGGGGCCAATAGATTTAAGCCCAGGTAACTCAATTTCAAAAGTTGGCTACAGTTGGGCTAAAAAGCAGGGCAACTTTTCAAAGCTTGATCAACTCAATCCAATTTAACATAGAATACACATTGTCGACTGTGGATCAATTAGGCCTAGGAAACGATTTAATTCCGGCTCTCAACAAGACATGATGCATGCAAAGTCTGTCATGTCTGCAAAAGTGTTACTCAATAATATTAAGAAAATAAATAAAGTCTTAGATACACATAACACAACATGTACATGATTCTAGGTTTGTTATTCGTTTGCAAGGCAACCAAAATTCTAAAGATGGTTGCCAGTGCAGCAACCAATTGCGAAAAAAGAGACATATTTTTGTGATTTGTCTAAGTTATCTCTATAACATAAATATGAGGTGAAGCAGTGTATACACATCTCGACCTGTGCTTTAAGACACAATCTTTATGCATGTGTGTTCATTTCAAATGTGCGATATAAAAAGCTATAATATAATTTTGAAAACTGAGTTGCGTCTAAGATGATGCAATAGCGCTTTGATCAAACCAATGCGGCCACTGCACAAACAACATACACAAAAAATGCATACACACTATACGTGTTTTGCAATGCTTAAAAATAGCAAATATACAGTATATTCACATACAGTTGTATACCAAATTAATCGGAAGCAATCAAGTGTCCATCCTAGCACACGTAGCTTGTGTATTTAACCCCTCAATAACAGCTGAATATGGTGCATTGTCGCTTTTTCCACTTTTAAGCTTATATTATAAACTACTTTTTTATGAGTCGCATGGACCTAACTCAAACGTGTACGGCAAAACAATAACACAATTTGGCTGTAATAATGTTTATCCAAAATGTTAATTCGTCTAATTTTGCAGTCTAGCATTGATCCAAAATCAAGTGCACATCCCCCGTTATCACTTGCCTTCCAGATAAAGGAATCCGTATGTTTTGTGTGACAGCGGAATAATCTTAATGTGTGGATAATTGTAAAGGAATGTTTTTTACAGCTGCATGTGTACAAGCTTTGGCAAAAGTATGACACTCGGTCTATTTCTCAACGATAAAGCTTTTGTTGTTACCATTTCTGTGCTAGGATCATCTTTATCAAACTTCACAGCTTAATAACCTTAGAGTGTTGATTAAAAGACAGGAAATTTTTGTTCTGCGAACAACTTGGATAGAGTTAAAACTATCGGTCTTAAGCTTTTATTTTTACTTTTTCTTGGCGGGGTTGATCTTTCCCCGTGTTTACAGCTGAACAACATTACAGTGTTGATCAGAAAGAAAGAATTTTGTTGATACTAGTTTTGTCTTAATTTGTGTCCATCTGTTCCTCCTCAAGTAAAGGAAACATAGTCCGAATCTTTTTATGAACTGAACTCCCTTTTAACGGTTTCGTTGATTTTGTTCCAAGTTAAACAGCTGCATTTTAATAATTTATTGATCTGTGGAAATACAAAATGTAGGCTTCGGCAATTTGGGGCATCACTTTTGCCTTTGTTTCTCAATTAAAAGCATATTAAAGCTCTTAAAGTACGCGCACGCTTACCTTCGGTAACTGCTTACATAGTTTCGCTCAAACCTTCAATGGTGCATAATCTTCATGCGTTGATGATCGTCAACACATTTATATTTGCTGTTATATTTTAATGGCTTTTTTGTGCGCAATATAACGTATGTAGACCCCGATATTTGTCTTTACTCAGCTATTTTTAACTGCCTGGCGGAGATGGTATATTAAACAAACATGTGCTGTGTGAACATCAGTGTGCTACATGTATAGCTATTTAAGCAATTACAATTAAATTTCAAATTTGCGTGTAAATATTCTATATATATCTTGTTTTGTTCAATATGAGGGTGTCGTTATAAACTTAAATATGTTCGTAACGACATAATAAATGTTTTATTGCCCTTATTATTCAAATCACCACCGTAACAAACTTACACGAATGAAGCCAAACTAAAAATGTGTAGTATTAAATGTGTCCCCGTGTCGATGACAACAGGTCGTTTGGCGGAAAGCGGATGAGGAATCACCTCTTACCCTCGGCAAGACGACCTTCACCCCTGACAAAGACATCGAGGTCCAGATTGAAGAAATCAACCCGCAGGATGTAGAGAATGAGGAAAGCAGATACGATCTGATCATCAAGAACGTATCTAAGGACCAAGAAGGCACATACGCGTGTCAAATCAGCGCAACAAAAAACTACACGTTCAATATAACGTTAAATCTTTTAGGTATGTACTAGTAATCTGTTGAGTTCGAACTGTTATTTGAAATATGCGTAAATACGCTTTTAAAAATAATGCAACGATATGTCTGTTTTAGCGACATCTGTACACAGCCCAATCTAATGAATAACTTATAAATACTTTTAACTAATGAAATATTATATATATATATATATATATATATATATATATATATATATATATATATATATATATATATATATATATATATATATATATATATATATATATATATATCGAAATTCACATGGTTAATTAAGACTTTCAATGGCATTCTCACAGTTTTTTCACCGTATTTGTCACGTGTATAAAATGTACGGCAACATTATTATTGCTGAATACAAAAAGGTTGTCTACAATTTATGAGCCAAAACTGACGTATCTCATTTTTTTTCAGAGCCGATTAAATATATACAAGGTACGTGTTATTCTTCGTTCTTTTCAGGAATTAAAAATAAGATAATGACATTTTCGTAACAGGGTATTTTTATGTCCCCGAGTCTATACTGGGGGAAATATTGTTTTTGCCATGTCTGCTTGTATGCTGGTTTGTTGGATTGTTTGCGTCAAACTTTAACATTGGCCATAACTTTTGCAATGTTGAAGATAGCAACTTGATATTTGGCATGCATGTGTATCTCTTGGAGTTGCACATTCGGAGTGGTGATAGGTCAAGGTCATTCTTAAATGTCAAAGGTCAAATATATAGATGGACATAGTGC
>NC_068358.1:145132081-145252081 GCF_020536995.1 Dreissena polymorpha | reverse complement strand
GACATTATAAAGTTAACACCTGTCAAATCTTTTCCACTATATAACCTCAAACGCAAATGTACTTTATGCGTCGGGAAATCCACTTGTCAAAAGTGTCTCTATACAAGTCAGCCTGAAAAGACGACATGATTCTCTGTGCTGCAACTGTAAGTTCCTGTTAACCTGCACAGAGAATACCGCGCAACTGTGTTACAGTGATTTTACTTTCGGGAAGACGCGAAAGTCCATAGGGGCCAAATCCGGGCTGTAAGGAGTATGACTGCGGCGTTGACTGGGCCCGCAGGTTTATTGTCATGGTGTAGTTTGACGGCCGTGGCATCTTTTTCCTTGGAGTATTCATAAAATCCCGGCAGTAAGCATATTCAAGTGTTATAAGTTTTTAGCAACTTTTTTTTAATCGTTATTGTTTTCTTTTCTATTTTGAATACGATTGTTTAAAGTAATAACACAATTGTCAAATGACAGTACATAATTAAATAACGAAATTGCCATTACCTTTTGATAATATGTAGCATTTATTGTCTGACCATCAGGCACCTGGTGGATGAGCAGCATTCCCCGTCTATTCATGAAGAAGATATGTTTTCCACCAGACTTCATGACCCGGGTTTTCTTCGGCGGAGGACTTGCTGCTGTTTTCCACACTGAAAATTGTCCTTTCGTCTCCAGAGCTAAGTGCCATAACCACGTCTCATCAAGTGTGACGATATGGTCCTAAAAGTGTTCTTCATGGTATCTTCTTAAAAAATCCCCTTAGCACGTTACCGTTACGCGTTTCACTCGTTCTTCATCAGAGAGAAGTGTTTGAACCCGTCCGACACTAACCTTGAATTTGAAAACCTCGGTTAGTATTCTGAAAATCGTTGTAGTGCCAATTCCAAGCTCTTCCGCGATATATCGCACCGTTAAACGCCTGTTTTAATCAGGTCTCTATCTTTGTCCGTCATAATTTGTTTAACGTGCGCTGGCCTACCACTTCGGTCATCATCTTCTACAGAGTCGCGTCCCTTTCTAAGTCTCTCGTGCCGTTTGAATGCCAACGATATTGAACAGTTAAATTGTTTCGAATTTTCAACTTCTGTAAACGTTTTGGTCGGTTTGTAGCCAAACGAGTGACAAAACTTAATCACCGTGCGTAGTTGAAAGTCGTCAACTGACGTCATGATTTCGTTACGTTTACTACTGTCATTGTTACCTTCGCGGTGTTGCAGCTGAGAATGATGTACACAACGTTGAATATTCAATCTACGTTTGGCGTAGATATGTGACGTCAATGCCACGTGAAATTTGCCCTAAATGCTGTTTATCAACGACATTTAAACCAAATAAAAATGCGCTTAACGCGTGCACCGCTTGTCGTTACTGAGGTCTCTATGGCAACGCGTTTTAATCGCGCTTTATGGATTTCATGTAATTTAAGCTTAAATATACAGTTCGTGATATTTAGATAGTATAACAATATTATTGACTTTTTTCCAACAAATTAATTTGGAATGAAGAAAATCCATGAACTTGAAACAGTTACAAACATTAGGATTGGAATTCCTATTTCGCACGTTTATTGTATTGGGTACGGTTTGCTAAGATATTGCAATGCAAATCTCCTGTGTGAATACGTACTAAATCCGCACGAATAACACTACTTCGTGGGGTGATTTCTCAGGTAGATGTGGATGGTTTGATTTAATGTATGCATTTTCAACGAGTCCGATTGACGTGTTTATTATTATGACAATATACATACCTTCTCTAAATGATAGTAATCTAGTTTAGTAAAAAGTCGCTTATTGTTTGGCTTCACCGGTTTGTTATCTGTTTGAAACAATTATTCTTACTTCAAACTTGTGTTATCCATTATTAAAGATTAACATATCAAGATGATGACGACGAATGGCGATTTCTAAAATGAACTTTGTCTTTTGACTACAGATATTACCAATATTTAAAACTCACTATTTATTTGTCTAGGTACTAACCATCGATTAACATATATGCTCATGATGTGTACATCTGAGCATACGGAAAAACAATGACACAGACTGGTTTGTGTATACATATAAAAATGAGGTAAATACGTAACCTTGATGAATCAGGTAAAATTGAAATTAATCATTTGACTTGATAACCAAAATATTGACTGACTACTCAATCACTTTCATATTATTTTTTCAACGTAAATAAACAGTGATGGTAAAGTATTTAATATAAAGGATGCTTACAATGCACTTGGTATGACCATTTTCATTTAATCATTTCATTTGAATTGTTATTTTATAATGTGACTAGTTTGTCTTCTACTTACACAGAAGACGTTACTTGTTGAGAATTCATGCTTGCTTCGATTGACTAGGGTAATACGAACATGTAGGGGCGTTGGGCCATATTGATCAATATTTAAGATTTAAAGCGATATTATACGATTTGTATATGTGTTAAATTGTAATATATCGATAAAAAATATGAAACAATAACACAAAATAAGCAAGAAGATTTATACATTGAAGACGAATTTAATAAAATGTAGCAAAGACAAATTAGCGCCCCAGCCGATTGTGACGAAGATATTTCGTACATATTCTCCTACAATAACCGAAGCATGCGTCGTTTTATTTAGTGTTCGTGTGTGCCCGGGAATAGATATCGTTGCAGGAATTTAAAATGAACCGTTACACTAAATTTAGCTTCACATCGTATATGCATGATATACATGCTGGCAAATTCGACTGTACAGACATTTTCGATTTCAGACTGAAATATCTGGCTAATTTCGTATTTTTCGACACATATTCTTCTTAATTTTTATTTTAATTTATATTTAAATATGTTTATAATCAGTTTATACACATATTATATAAATTCATCAAAATTTGACAACCTCGTATAATCTCACTTTAAGAGGTATCGTATAAAACGTAGTCTATAAAACTCATAAATTAGTTTAAATTATTATTGCCAACAAAATGTTCCATATTTTTTTATGCAAACATGAACACAAAGTCAAATTTAACCTACATGCAAATACACACGTTTGTTAATTCAAAACATCTGAAAAGCAATCTTAATCTTTATAAATGTATTGTTTGCATGAACTTAACGAGTAGAGTACATGTTAGTTATTTGCATTGTGTGTCAACATTGTACGAAAATAGATATATATACCACACCGACAGGAATTCCGCAAAAGTAAGACTCGGAAACTAATTTTAGAACGCAGAAACTGTTTTGGCAAACGGTCTCGTGCTAGGAATTTATTTACATCTCTCATTTAGCGTCTGCGTACTTTTGTTGTATTTTTATTCGGACATGTTCACGAATGAAACAACGACACAATTCAAACCAATTGCAATATATTAGAAGTAAAATGTGTACATTATATATAGGCTAGCTCTTTAACGTTGACGTCTAAAATATTTTTTCTTTATATTCAAACATCAATCGGGAAATGTATAAATATTGAAGCGTTTTAAACGCTTAATTATAAATGTACACGGATTAGTAACGAAGCATTCAAGAAACGATATTTAGTTGGGAAGCCCGAATGACCCCGTTCTTTAGATTTTTAAAAGGTTTTGGAAAATTTTGGTTGATTTTGGACACAGCAACTGGTAAAAATATGTAGATAAAAGGCTTTAGTGTCGTTGAATACTGTTTTCTATTCATCCGAATTTTTTCCGGTCACCGAGACGCGACTAGTGAAAGAAAACGGCCATACGTTAAATGTTGTTATGAAATTAGAAATGTTATAGTTTTTATACTGTAATGCCTCATCAGCATTTCGCTATAAGAAACGTTTTTATACCTTATTATAGATACAGATTGTTGAAAGTATATCTCCCGAAACCCTAGTATGCCTATTATGCGTAGATGTCATATACTAATGGCCAATGTCTTATTGTTTAAAAATACTGATAGTAATATAATATCAATAAATAACTATGTGGACCTCTGTTGCGTATTTATTCAATTGAATCAATATATCGAATATATCGAATTACATGAATGATAGGCACACACATGTTTCGATTTCAGCATGACTTGATAAATATTTGTTAAACTTAAATGCGATCTATATTTTGAAATGTAACGCTCATATTCGGGACGTCTCAGTATCAGCCTTAATGTATATGGGAAACAATATAACCCTCTCCCACCCACAGCCTTATACCATTCAAGGATAAATAAAATGCACATCGTGTGCAGTCTAACCATTTCAATTTCAATGAGTAATGACACGATTCCGGTTTATAGCCAAACTGTATCACGGGATTAATACCGAACCAATTTATGTAACATCTCTGTACAGGGATATGTGTCGCTGTAACGTTAAATGCTTTACTCACGGATGGAAGTGCCATACGTTGGATATTTACTTCAACGTCAAATGTGACAACAATGGATTGAATTTGAATAAAACATATATTACTGATTAAAATACATTGAATATTAACCTTTTCATAATTAAACTTGATCGCAGAAACGGAGGGTGCATTTAATGCTTTGAAAATGCAACTATTGTAAGCCTTGATGCACATGTTTCATAGAATTAACAATTTTCATGACAAAAATCATAATATATATTATTGATATACATGCTCTTTTCAAGACATGGACTATCAAATATTCCGTGAGCATCAGAAATATCATTTTCACTTCTGAAACAATAATTACATAACAGTGTCTAGGAACGTGATAACATTTATGTATCCACATGTTGACTGTGTCGTCAAGCGGCGTTAGATATATTTGAAGGTTGACACTAATTCTTAATTTATTGTTGTTTATGGGGATTTATTCGTATGCGATAAGTGAATTGAGATGAGTGAAATGATCTACAATTTTGTCGGACGATACCTTCTCTATTCGCTAAGGCATCACACAATTTTACGTGATCTATGTGTACACTATTGTTAAGGAGTATAAACATGGATTAAAGGAAACGATTTGACACAGTGCGACATTGCCAGTCAACATAATTATGTACTTGTGCTTTTCATACTCTTCAGTCAAACAGGTTATGTCCATATTTAACCAAGTATATTTGATATAATATGTAATTTAATTTGAATTCTCTGTTTGTCTACTCTATTTGACTATAAACAAGCAGATAAAGGCGTGTATTTTTTGGAATAACAAACAAACAAGACTAGTCATTAGCATTGATACAAATTGTCTCCGCAACTGTAAACACAGGCAAAACTTCGAACAGTTGTCCGTCAGGAGTAAATATGCATATCGCTTATTTTTTAGTTAAACGCAGTCCCTATGTATCCTACAGACTTACATATGTTGGCATGTGACCATTGTCTCTTGAAAATGTTGAATAAACGCGCGCTATTCTTTTAAATCTCTCTTATTGCACTGGGTTATTTATATCAAAACAATGTTTTTCTATGTGTTGCTTTTATAGAGATCACATATCTTCTTTAAATACATCTTTTACACCTCACTTCCGTACTTGTGTCCAAATTAATGTTCATTGATTGAGATTAGTTGCTATCATGGGATTTGCTTTTCGTAACAACTCGAGGCTTATAAGGATAAAGTAATCGCTGTGTCAATAAATTATTTAAGAGCCATCACATTCCAACTAGCTTTTGTTTATTTTGAATCTTTAACCGAAACACTTAAGATAAAGTCTTCATATAAAGATGTGCGATACAGTGTTGTTTTGGTGTAAATAATTACAATACACAATGGAGGTATAGGGATTCTCCCGAATTCACGGTGTCGCCTGAAATAATATAATCTGCGTCTTGCGGAAATTGATAGTAAGCCATATGCTTCAGACCAGCCTATGCATCCTACCAGTCTATTATCTAGTTGCAATAATCCAACTCCCAGCTCTTGACCCTCCGGGTTTCTGGGAGTTGCTACTGCTTACGGCATTTTCCATGTCAAGCCCCCCGCCCAGAATCCCGGCGGCAGTTTAATCCGAAATATTAGCCATCTAAACTGTTTTCTGGCATAAATAAACACAAATAGATCGTAAATATATCCATAATGCGCAAATTAAAACAACTTACATGATATTTTATGCTCGCATAATATTGATATTAATCCAAAGTTTCAAATACGTCAACGGTTCATTAAAATGTATATGTTTTTGCAATGGACAAAGCCGAGTATTCCGAGTAATTCCGAATTCGAAAATACGCTATAGACTATCTCCGGAATCCTCGGCGAGATGGATCTCGTGTCTAATCTATTTATCGTAATATACCGACTATCTCCGGAACACCCGTAAGATAGATCGAATCGTCAATTCAAAACTTCGGTTTTCGGTTTGATAACGGTTTTTGTATAAAGTTTTTTATTTGAGTATTTCTGCACAATTCATTCGCAAATTGATATCGGTAATAACAGGTATTGTGTTTGTAACGATGTATTGAATTTGATTTTATAGACATACGTGAGACATAATTTTTTTACATTAAAAATGGGTTAACAAGAAGAACACTGAACTGTACGTATGTTCTTAAAAGCTTAGAGCATTCAAGGAGAACTAGTCTATTATCTACCCTTTCAGATAGCGAGTCCACTTAACCTTGCATAACTTTATAGCGAAAAGCATTGTTCAAACTGCCCGGGTGCGTCAAAGCTATCCCGTTCTCTAAGCTTTCCAGTAAGTTACCTCTTTCGGCTTTGAAGTACCTTTAGAGTAGACAATCAGGATACTGTTTACATTTAATAATGATAAAGAACACATGTTGATGAGTTCAAGAATATCATACTAAGATAAGTGATATTTAGCGAGGGTGGAATATTTTTTAAATAGTCGTTTTAAGTAAAACTGCGTTTATTTAAATAGTCGTTTAAAGTAAAACGGCGTTTAGTTAGTATGTTTAGCATAAAGAATACTAATACTAAGAAAATAAGTATTCAGTTATCCAAATTACCATTACAAAGAAGTAAACTATTTATATTGACAAAGGCATTAAACGTTTGAACAAGACTTTGCTATATTGTCAATGAAGGATTTTTGACACGCTCATGTGTACACATATTCATTGGGAACGTGCATTCATTAGAAGGTGACGACTTCAAATGAGAGTGTTTTTATAAAGTCTTCACATTGATGTTACACATTTGCTTGTACTTTTTTAGGAAGTAAATACGAGAGAATAAAACGTGTCAGCCATGTAATTTCGTTGAAAAATTAAAATGTGAACAAAGCTGTAGGTATACACTTCATATTCAACAATTGATTATCTATAAACCATCGATATTCCTTTAATAACCTTATATTGATTAACAAATAATTTACCTGTATTAAATACACACATGTTCTACAATGGTAAAATTCGGCACCGGTTTTTCATATTTTCATAAGGGTACGCCTGACATGAACTGAATGTGTGTGGCATTAAATACCGCTGTCACAACGAGCCGTATAATAACATCAACTTTCCCACATTTTCAAACTTAGCCTTCTTATTATATTGTATTAATTACTCTATTACAATGCAACACTTTCACTGGTGTTTGAAATGTTTTGATAAAAAATCAACTAGCTCACTGTTTACATATGGTTAATAAATATATATAGTTCAAGTAATTATGTTCGTATCCCATTATACAAAATCGATAGTATGTACAGATCATTATGAAAAAGTATTAGCAAAATTTGAAGGTTCGGTAAAATCAGTTCCTCATTAAGCGATGTGTTAAAAAAAACTCCATACGGGCGTTTATCAAAAACAAAGCTCGATGTATACTATACAAAACGTTTATTCGCAAGGACACACTCACATGCAATTTTTACAAGTGTTTAATATTTTTGTTAATGTGGCTACGCAAAGGTATTACGATTAAAATATACTTCAACTATTTCAACTCGTTGTATTATCAGTTCGTTCTTCTGCATATTTTACAACGTAAGAATAAGGACTTAATGTGTGTATTAAGCAAACAAAATAATAAAGCAGGGTAAGATATAAATGGACATGGCGTTAAATATATGGTAACTTTACAAAGATGTTTGATCTTTATTATTCAATATATTTTTTAATTATGGAACCGTAAATATTTCAACTGATAAAACCAATAAATAAGTATCAAATATAAATCAATAATAATTTATCAAATTAAAGACATATAAATTTACATTGTAATGAAATATTATTTTTTAAACGGCGGCAGATTGCATTTAACGTTCGTCAACAAAAATAAAATAAAAAATGTTGTTAGGTTTATGTATTTGATGACATTAGATATATCCTAGCTAACTGGAATATACAATATAATTACCGTTATGATTGGGTTTACATAAAATAAACTCAACAATGTGCCGATTTAAAAATAACATATTACCATTAAGTAAAAAAAAACGCGGGAAGACGAAAAGCCCTACACGGAAATGGATAGTGGTTGTATACGAAAACAATTCCTGATAAACATCGCTCGGCTAAGCGTTTTGCATGAACACATAACTTGTACTTATTTTGGGATTTTTTCTTGTTATCAAAAGAATAGTGTGGGTCCAAGCAATTGTGATGTGTTACATTTGAACTAATGAGGAAAAACACAAGTATTTTAAAAGCGCCAACATTTGATGAATGCTCGTAAAACAATGTCATCTTAAAAGGGGATATGGTTTACATTAAAATGATAGCGGTTTAAATCGTTGCACACTCTTTGAACCTGGTGGTTTCGTAACCACAGTTACATTTATAACTTATTAAAAATGCGACAAATAATGTTGGTATTATATGTTTTTATTGCGCTTAACCACTGCTATAAAACAGATTTAAGATCATGGAATGACACCTTTGTATACATATGTTGAGCGAGAAAGTCTTCCAATAAAGCTATAAACATCGCATTCAATCGTATTTCTCAAGTGAATGGCAGAACCGAAAATAATCTGATTTGTATATGTCTATAGAAAACACAGCTTCAGAATGCGAATGCAAAGTTATGGGTAGCTTATGCTTCTCAAGAACACAATAAAAACACATTCAAAATGACCATTTGAATTTGGTCCCGTTGACCTAAATCTCATATAGCAAACTATGTAACTCCAGATATTTTATCAGGAGAGAAATTATTTTTCCAATCCACTACTTTTATGTCTGTAAATCAACATACATTTATCAAAACTGGGATTACCGCCTGCGAACAGTTTGTACAAAATCAACACAAACGGCACACTTTCATGACTTTGATAGCGTGATTTATTTTCATAAAATGTGTCAACACATTTTATTTAAATAGTATATTTAAGATGCTTCATTGTAGAAGGAATGTCGTGGAAAAAAACACGTACTATTTATAAACAAATAGAATAATATATGAACAACAATGTGCGTATTCTATTTCACTATACGTCTTCAAGATAACAATACAATCAAACCCAAGATTAATGTTCTTAAATAATGTTGTTAAACTCATCAAGTTACGATATAGGGAATATCAAATGTTTTATGTATTTAATGCAAATAGATTATTGACTTTGCTAAAAGGATCTCTCTATGACATTTGAACTTAATGTCTCCGATTGTTGTTGGAAAAATATTACACTTATTGTATATAAAACATGTTTTACCAGACGTTATTACATTACATTAAATATATTGCACTGGTTTTAAAAGGTGATTGGGGATCTGTTCATTTGAGCTCAATATGTTGTTTATTAAATAAAAGGTAATTTTAAGCGCAGATCCTATTCGACATCATGAACTGTTCTTCAAACAGTGGATGAAGGTAAATGTGTTCTAGTTGTATGCGTATACGATTATTCAGCAAATGTGATTTACAACCATGTAATCAACATTTCGAAGCACTGTTCAAGCATCCATACATTGCGATAACTTTACACTGATCTCACAAATCTTTAATGTGTTGATTCAACACAAATTATAAGACGCAACACATGATATACTCTTCTTAATTACTAACTTAATGTGTTTTCACTACAAGTCGTGTGTGTGATTAAGTATTCGTATTAACAGTTGCAACAAAAAATGTTAATATATCTCGCTTAATGTTTTCTTTAACGAAGAGTCCACTATTAATAACCTTGGTAAATAAAAGGAGCATTTTCACGTTTTGGTTTGTTGACAAAATAAAAACAAATTTGTTTCAGATTCCCAAATTTTCGCTGATATGATATTTGTGAGGAAACAGAAATACTGAACATTTAACATGCTCTAAAATATCCATTATATGCATCTTTTGATGATTTAAAAACCTGAAAATTATAAAACGTTGAGACGCGAAACGATTGAATAACTTGGAGAGCTCTGTTGTTTACGTTATACTTGTGTTATGCTTCGAGTATTGCTTATATAAAGTATAAAATACACCACTCATTATTTGAGCACGGATGGCCGAGTGGTCTAACCGATAGATTTTAACTCCGGGGGTCAGTGGTTCGAGACTAGTTGAAGGTTACCTTTTTTTTCTTCCTTTCATTTTATTCTTGTTGTTTTTTTTACTGGAGATTTTTAGATCCAAAAAGTATAAAGTATTTAATGGCAAACTTCAATCCATGCCAAAATCTGTGAAAATAACTTGTTCAAGCAAAATGATCCAGGTAGTTGGTAGACTTGTGTACTAGATACTGGAATGAAACTTATAATATGAAAATACAGTAAATGCCACTATATTTCTAATATGTTTCGAGTATAATTTATCTCCAAATGGGAAGGCTTTGTCAATACATAAAAATGTGCAGGTCGTAAGACCAATCGCTTTACATAAGGGTTGACTTAATACTGCAAGTTGGTTTAAAATGATTTACATATTTACAAATAACTGAAATCTGAAACTTGCACTAATCATGAATAAAGCATAAAATATCTAAACTAAGTTGATTGTTTATTGAACTATTAAAGCTTGCGTTTAATATGGGCTAACCAACAATTTCCGGATAAAAAGCGTATCTTTGAGAAACAAAAGCGTATTATTCTGTTATTTAGATTAATTAATCCGAAACATTGCAAAATAAATGACGATTTCAGTTATACTTTGTATATCGAAACTATCAACATGTGTTTACATTATAAATAGTGCAGCTGGCAAATAAGAAAAGCAATATCGAGTCATTAAACAGTTTCAACGGTTATCAAAATAGCATTGTAATATCAATGTTAGACCAACGATACGAAATGCATCGCCTATAATAATACATGAATAGACGCCAGTGTTGATTTTTATGAGAACCCCATCCATTATTATCTCATTTATTGCTTCTGACGGTCATTAATTTATTACATGTATGTGCATTATGTTGAGTAAAACGATCTCCATACTTTGCAGGAAGTAATTACTGCAACAAGTGTTACATCCCCGAATAATGCTATGTAGCTATTACTAACACGTTATAATAGATGGATTTCAGAACAAAATTAGGACAATTACAACACTTTGGAGCAAAAATGCCCTTTATACTTCGATTGTGTTCAGTAAAAAATATATGCTACTTCAAATACTTATATTGAACTAATTTAATGTCGTAACATAGGACGTTTAGGCAGCGTAATGCAAATAATGCAAGTTCGATAAAAAAATATTGTAATTATGACGTAAACCAATTGACAAGAAAACTCATTGAAGTAATCAAAGTGTTTAAAAATAACCAGATTATTACAATTGTTGAAGTTAATTTATAATTGCCGAAACGGAAACAAAGCTATATGTTTATCATATACAACACCCAACAAAAAAATGTAATTATTATATTAGAATGTTATATTTTGAATCGCGGTTTGCCCTCAAAAAGAAAAATATGTTTATTTTTGTTATCGTTTATAATTATTTTGTATTCAGACAAAATTAATGTTTGAACCAAGCATAGCATGTTATACTTTTTTTAATTAACTGCAAACAATGTCATGAATGAATTCATTATATTTGAATTAATTCTCTGTATAATTTTTAATTAAAACGATTTCCTCTTAACATGTACTTAATATATAGCGTAGATACATTTACATTTCATTATGGGAATATCGTTCCAACCCACACATGTGTTATAATAGACAAGTTTGTTTTTTTAACTATTTGAGACTCAGCAAAATTTCTACCGCACATAATATTTACAATGAGTTGATGATTAATTGCCTTAAATCTGAGCCATTAACATTTTAAGAGTTGTATTTATTACATAGAAAACGCAATTAATATCTATTGCATATAGTTCATATTCAACAGATGATGGCATGTTTTGTCCTTGCGAAACACATTCCTGAAGTATTAACATAAGCCTGACGGCTTTTGACAACACAACAAATAGTGCAGTATACAGAAAAATTACGCACAATTAATGCGTGTGGTGTATGTATGTCTTACTTGACTCCCGTATTACGATTCAAGCTCGGGAACAAAACAAAGTTAACAAAGTGAATATTCAGTTGCATAATACGAAATACCGTTAGTGCCATCGTGGTTACACATTAAAATCAAGAGGTGAGAATGCGAGAACGTGAGAATACGATGACGACAATGCGACAGTGCGATGACGACAGTGCGACAATACGATGGCGACAGTGCGATAGTACGATGGCGACAATGCGAGAATGCGAGAACGCGAGATTACGATGACGAAAATGCAACAATATGATGACGACAGTGCGACAATACGATGGCGAGAATGCTAAAAGGCGATGGCAAGAATGCGCGAATGCGATAATGCGAGAACGCGAGAGTACGATGACGAGAATGCGACAATACGATGACGAGAATGCGATGATACTGTCGCCATCGTATTGACGCACTGTTGCATTGTCGTCATCGTACTATCACGTTCTCGCATTCTCGCCATCGCGTTCTTGCATTCTTGTCATCGTATTGTCGCACTGTCGACATCGTATTGTCGCATTCTCGTCATCTCACTTTCGCGTTCTCGCATTCTCGCCCTCTGGATTTTAATGTGCAACCACGACGGCACTAACGTCATTCCGTAGCATAATGATTACTTTTAAAATGTATGCTTTATTTTTCTTAAAATAAGATATTAAATAAGAACATTCATCCTGTACAATATCGTGTAAACACTTTTTATTTAAAATGAACATTAACATTCAAACGTTTTTAACCGATCAAACTGAGTTTAAATACCAAGGCCTAATTAAAGGCAGCGTTGGAAATAATACTCGTACACTGTGCATATAAATGTTACTATTCAACGAAAATTAGTTTCAAATATGTGTCAACTATGCTTTGTCGCTCAATTTTAAGTGCATTTTTTTTTATTGCACACTGTGAGTGTTTAACAAATACATTAAATACATAGTATTTATGTACAACGTAATTGTTGTTTCAGTCATTTAACAAAAAAATGATCGAAAACGCAAGTAACGACATATGATACATAAAAGATATGCATTCTTTCGTGTAACAGATATTGTTCATTTTGCAAACGCATGCCATCGTTTATTAACTTTATGTCTAAAATGAAAATAGAAAGCAATCGTTGCCGTAAGTATTTATGTTTAATCACTTATTGGAAATGTGTATTCAGAACTTTGCATTTTATTAAACGCATTACGTTTTTAAATGAAACAAGTGTTGATAGCCAATCGTCTACAAATTAATGCTGCCTAATAACAGTTTCTGAAAACATAATTTAGTTCTCAGTGATTACGCATATTATGTAAACCTTATTTAAGTAGTTTCTGCAACCCATAGGATGACTTTTAACGAGTCGCATATTCAGATTATATTTTTAGGGATCTTTTCACGTTTTGGTAAATTGACAAAATTGAAAAAGTTGTTTCAAATTCGCAAATTTTCGTTTTAGTTATGATATTTGTGAGGAAACAGTAATACTGAACATTTACCATGGTCTAATATAGCCATTATATGCATCTTTTGACGATTTAAAAACTTGAAAATTATAAAGTGGTGAAACGCGAAACGATTGAATAACTTGGAGAGTTCTGTTGTTGTCGTTTAATTTTGTGAAACTACGAAGATTGCTTATATGAACTATAAAATACGTCTTTCATACTTATTTGGCAGTATAGCCGAGCGGTCTAATTGGTTTTTACTCCAGGACTGCGGGGGTCACTGGTTCGAGCCCTGATGTCTACTTTTTTTTCCTTTTTTAAATTTTCTTCTTGAATTTTTACTGGAGCGTTTTTGATCCAATGTTTACATTTATCAATATAAAGCATTAAATAACAAACTTCAAAACATGCCAAAATCGGTTAAAAGGCCCCTTTAACACACACTGAAGAATATATTGATAAACATTATTAGTATATAATTCCCCACTTTATGACATTTATGTAATCAAATATGTGTTGTGGAATGCAGACAGATTTTGTTGCTCATGAGTTTACGCTTTATATCAAAAAATGTACCGAGCACCCACATTAGTAGACGCGCTAATACAAACAAACTGATCAAATCAGTGAGTGGAATTGTTAATTGGATGCTATAACGGAGATAAACACTTTGAAATAAAGTGTATTTCAGTATATTTCAATCATATTTGAGTAATGTTTATGTTCATTTGCAAGCAAGTAAGTTTCGTAAAACTAACAGTTCAAGGTAAGAGTTGAGTAAATAGTGAAACTTGATTCAATATTACCAACATATACGTGGCTGACTGTATCACTGCAATGTACATTCAACTTTAGCAACTGCATTGTAAAATTAGTTGTTGTGCAATTAATGTCTGAATGAGTGAACAGTAAAACTAATAAGATATGAGGATACAAGTGTGTTCTTGATAAAAAAACCTGCTTGTTCGGTTGCTGAAAATCAATTTAGCCGACATTGTCATTTTGAATTTAAGTGCAAAAGTTTGATTAATGCATAAATTATAAAATTGTGGTATAATATGTTTTGCTATCTTTCTAAAAAAGTTCGACGTCCCGTTGTGTATCGTTAGGAAAAAAAAACGATTTTGATTTACGAGTCAGCATTAGTGTTTAATGTGCATGCATCAGCACGACGAGAAGTTAATTATTATACGAATTAAAAATAATTATACTTCTTTCAGCATTTTTTTTATAATAACTGAGCGGTATTTATGAAAGTTACATATGCTATGCTAGTTCAAAAGCATGTCCGTGCATTTTGTTGAAGTAGTTTTTTTGTTCTTTGTTTATATTAACATCAGAGATTACTTGTATTATATTATATAAGTTTTACAATATTGTCCGTGGTTTTAAATGCTTTATACAACTGTTTTAATTTTACCTCGATGCTAAATGTAGTAAAGAGGCGACTAAATCACATCGAGCATCACTGGCAAGGAAGCTTAAATATAACACGTAGGTGTGCAGAGATATGTATTCAATAGAAAAGATCCCTTATTATCTGCGCACTGAATAACGGGATTATCACTAGCAAGGCAGTTTATATCTTACATTTATGTGAGCAAAGATATGTGCTGAACAGCAATGACCCCTTTTCATCTACGGAATGAATTACGGAATAATCAATTAAACGATTGCATACGCTAGCTTCCTTGATCATTAACATAGAATTTCCACAGCGGTCTCATTCAATATAATTATGTTATGGCAGAGGCAATGTTGAAACCCCAATTTACATAAGTGTGCCTTAATAAGTTTTTAACCTTATGTCAATTTGTAAAACTGTCAATTTCATTATGAAAGCTGCATAATGATCCAAAGGTATACAGGGTTGTGTGTTATTCGCCAAGAACAAATTAGAAAATTAGAAACAATAAGTTTTGAGTTTTACTATAACTGAACACAGTGTGAATGCTATTATGGATTTTAACCGTGTGGCAATTTAGCATTTATTTAGGCGTATTCTCACTGTGTCGGCAAGCCGTGTCTGATATGCCTCAAATTTTGGCATAATTAATCGCTTAATAATTGTTGAATGGGATTTAAATGAAAAGATAAGCGTACGGACTGATTAACTCATCTGAACCATGCTTGATCAAATCACAATACTTTGAATTAACTTTCCCGCTGATGATTCTAATAGTATTCAGACACATAGGTATGCTATTAAAAAAAAACATTTTTCGTCGAAACCTATAACGAGCAAGGGAACACATTAAGGTCGGGCGCTAAGTTTCGCATCAGTTAACTCTTATTATCATATGCGCAAGGTTCATGGAAAATTTGGGTTAATGAACTTCCGCTCAGAATGAATTTTTGTTAAAAAGAAACTTCATTGAAACGAAAAATTCCATCAAACCAGAAAGTGCTACGCACACGAATGCAACTGATTAGGATAATTCAGGAATGCTTGATGTATTCCATAGTGTTATTAAAATGTATTAATTAAAAGTTTCACATGTGTACAGTACGATTATCATATTCATAATGAAATATCGAGATATAAGATAACTAAATCACGACGCATATAATGTATTTATTTGAATTGCAGGGGTTTTATATATCAGCGATGTTCATTTAGTGATTTTGCTACATTGGAGGTGTATATTTTATAAAATACAGCTTGCATAAAAATTAGATTAGATATTGGAACCTTGATGTTTTCATGTTTTTCGTTGTTTTGTTTACATTTAAAATAGTTATCGACCTGCAATTATCCCCGTCAGAAACATATGCGTTAAATACCTTTTTTAACTTAAAATCAATGAGTTTAAAGCTCATTTGAGTCTAAAACATATCATCCCTTTATACACGGAAACTCTTAAGTATGTTTGATGTTCTCAAGCCTAACGGCTTTTGACCAACGTTATACTAATAAATACGTGTAATAAGAACGAAGCACCATCAATAAATCAAACGACATAGAAAACAAGGTATATTTAGCTAATGCGGTGAAATACAACTTTTCAATAGCTGGTGTACCGTAAAATGTGGCGCGATTGAAAGTTATTGTGTTCATTTTATTTAATAGCACGTCTTATTGTTCAATGTATATGGCAAGTTTCTGTATATCTTCCATGTAAACGTAATTATTAACATCAAACATAAGTTTCGTTTTTGGAAAAGTCCCCCAAAAAGTCAATCGATAGAACAACAAATATTTAAAATTACATTAAGGTTGATGCATAATTATGAAATGATCAATCAGTGCAATAACTACAAAGAATCACTTAAACCCATAGTAAAAATTGTGTTTATTGTATAGATGTTCACATATTGTCATATTGTCATATGATTTATACTCTATAAACTACATTTTATCAAATACTTTATACCAACCATTTTTACGTTTTGACATATCTTAATTATATTCAACATTTGTACCGAGGATTAAAACATCATCCATCTCATAAGCTTTAAGTCCTTCTTATTATAACTTCATCACACTCATTAATACATTGCCATACTCATTAACGCAAACAATTTTCAAATATAAAAATAAATACAAGTATCTTCCATTTTATTTATTAACTCGTTGCTGTTTCAATAAAGCTGTCGGTTTTAAAGCGTGTTCACATATTTGTTGTCCATATCTTTTTCAACAATTTTAAACATGTGTTTAATTTTTTTAAATAATATTCATGTTGGCTAGGTTTAACACATCCCACTCTGATACATTTATCAATGTTTAATAATTTACATTATACAACTGGATGTTACATATATTTATTTACAGTCGAGATGACATTTTTTCAGGCAAACATGTAATGCATATCTTTATATCAACTGTTTCGTAACTTAAATGTGCGAATGTTTATCACTGAACGCGTTTACTTAGAAATATGCAATACACACATTTTACCTAGGCGACCCGTGTCCGATTCCTGGGGCATTTGGTTTATGGTCAACCTATCGGGCAGGAGCCTTTTGATTTGTTGTTTCCTTTCGTTTTGCTTTCAGATATATGTATATTCATATTCAGGGTGTTAATCGAATAGTACAGGTTAAAAGATGTCATGGAATTTACACAGAATATAGTATTTGTGTGTTTTAATGTTTTTTCGAGTACCTTCATATACTCAAATGGCGCCGAGTGCAATAACGGCGAACAGAAGTCGTCTTCTTAAAAGTTGTTTCTTTATGAGGCCATTTACCCGTTCTATCACGAGAAAATCAGTCATAAAAACACGGAACGAGAGTGTTGTCTTGTATTTACAGCTTTATATATACTTTATTAATATGGGTAATGAAGCAGTGTTTTTGTACCATCACAACACTGAATTATTGTTCTAATATAGGTTAGTGTTGAACGTATATACATTACTACATTTATGTTACAAGTATATCGTTGGTAATATGAAAGATGGTGCTTTAAGATATAGAAAGCGCCCGGCATTTGAAGGGAACCTGTTTAAGACAACTATATGTTTTCAGATATCATGTTTAACAAGACTATTGCCAAGCAATATATGTCCCCCACCGGCGCAATCATTGTCATATTTTTTTTTAAATGTTTTTGGTTGCCATAGCAACCAGAATCTTTGGCGTAGGAACAAAATGCAATGGCGTGCATAATGTCCATATTGCCATCTATCCATGTGTAAAGTTTTATGAAACAATATGAAGAACTTTTAAAGTTATTACAGGATCCAGAAAAGTGTGACAGACTCACTGACGCACAGAGCGCAAAACATAAGTCCCCTCAGGTGAAACCGGTAGGGGACAATAAACACGATTTCATTGATTTAGGCAATATACTTGTATCATTACGAAAGCACGATCTTTCCGCGTTATAATTTAGGGTTTAAAGGTTGCGCAGACATGCTAATAACCGGATTCCTCGTTTTATATAAGCGGCGAGAATCTTCCTAACCTGATAATTGAGGAAATAAGCATGTGTATATGGTGGTGTTTTGCGCAATCTTCTACTTTCAAAACA
Organism: Dreissena polymorpha; assembly: GCF_020536995.1. Classification (NCBI taxonomy): domain Eukaryota; kingdom Metazoa; phylum Mollusca; class Bivalvia; order Myida; family Dreissenidae; genus Dreissena; species Dreissena polymorpha. The sequence continues at coordinate 145,233,373 of NC_068358.1, read as the reverse complement.
AAAACAAGTTATCGGTGGAGGTGTCATTTTAGTGTGAATATGCTGTTTAATTTATGCTGAAACGATAAATCGTCATATACATATACATATATATAAGAATCTTATTTATCATTTGCCGTGGGTTCATTTAACCCGAATTATTAAGTCTCCATTTCATGCAGCGGGTAAAAAGAGAAGCCATTTTCAAAGTTCACACGTCAGTAATATATTTGATTTTCAAAAGTGTATAATTACACTGTTCCATCAATGTTTGCTGGAAATATATACCATGCCATTTTTTTTTATATAAAATTGTCCAATGGATTGGCTATAAACATTCAAAGTACTGAAATTTCTAACTATGCTTGTTGCTGTGCTGCATGATATCTACCATAACACAATGAAACACGATTGGCTCTTGAGTGTAGGCATTGGCTCGCATGAACTATATATGATGTACGAGTGCGTGTTAACATGTGTTCAAGTCTGTATGTCGTGGTATACTCAGTGGACTAGCATAATGTCCACTATACATTCCGGTAAGTGCACATTGATACCAATATCAGGAGGAACTATGCAAGTCCATATACAATGTATAAACCAGTACCAGGGCAAACTATCCCTGTCCGTGTGCAACTTTCAGACATGTACCAGACGCAACTATACATACACGTGTACCTTGCCTACACCTGTACCAAAGGTAACTATACATACACGTGCACCATGCCTACACCAGTACCAATGGTAACAATACATACACGAGTACCATGCCTACACCAGTACCAAAGGTAATTTTACCTTCATGTGTACAATGCCTAAACCAGTACCAAAGGTAACAATACATACACGTGTACTATGCCTACACTAGAACCAGAGGTAAAAATACATGCACGTGTACCATGCTTACACCAGTACCAAAGGTAAATATGCATACAGGTGTAACATGCCTACAGCAGTACCAAAGGTTACTACACACGTGTACCATGCCTACACCAGAACCAGAGGTAACAATATATGCACGTATACCATGCCTACATCAGTACTAAAGGCAACTATACATACACGTCTACCATGCCTACACCAGTACCAAAGGTAACAACGCATACACGTCTACCATGCCTACACACGTACATGTACCAAACGAAACTATACATACAAGTGTACCATGCCTACACCAGCACCAAAGGTAACTATACCTACACTTGAACCATGCCTACACCAGTACCAAATGTAACTATGCATACACGTGTACCATTCCTACACCAGTAACAAATGTAATTTTACCTACACGTAAGCCATACCTACATCAGTACCTGAGGAAACAATACATGCACGTGTACCATGCCTACACCAGTACCAAAGGTAACTATACATACACGTGTACCTTGCTTACACCAGTAACAAAGGTTACTGTACATACACGTGTACCATGCCTACACCAACACCAAGGAAAACTATACATACATGTTTACCATGCCTACACCAGTATCAAAGGTAACTATACATACACGTGTACCTTGTCTACAACAGTAGCAAAGGCAACAATACATACACGTGTAACATACCTACACCAGAACTAGAGGTAACAATACATGACATTGTGCCATGCCTACACCAGTACCAAAGGTAACTATGCATACACGTCTACCATGCCAACGCCGGTACCAAAGATAACAATACATACACGTCTACCCTGCCTACACAAGAACATGTACCAAAGGAAACTATACATTCAAGTGGACCATTCCTACACCAGTACCAAAGGTAACTATACATACACGTGTACCATGCCTACACCAGTATCAAAGGTAAATATGCAAACACGTGTACTATTCCTACATCATTACCAAAAGTAACTTTACCTAAACGTGAGCCATACCTACACCAGTACCAGAGGAAACAATACCTGCACGTGTACCATGCCGACACCAGTACCAAATGTAATTATATATCCTGATTACTTAAACGAAGATTCATTCATGGTTCATCTTTTTCAATGATTACGTCTTACATAACACATACATTTTATTGAAAATAAGCTTTGCTGTGTAAATAATCGTATTAATGTTTTTGTGGATTTGCAATAAGCACAATTTAAATAATTTGATATGTTCACGTTTGGTGTGACCGCATGCCTATAGGTTCAAGCGGTCAACGGGTTATGTAAAATATATGCTTAATTTGAAACTTCTGACGTCGCGAGTGTTTTCATAAGCCAACAGATGACCCTTTAACACACATTTAAACTGAATTTACTATTGTATTGGATGGTTTAAAGGTTTTATATTTATGAGATTTTTCCGAAGAAACAGTTAACATTTGCGATACAAGGACACTTTTGATACTTACGGGTTTTGCACCAACGGATACGTTGGATGTGATACAGTTCTCATCTATTTTACGAACCAAAATGGGTTACGCATACACAATTATGTATGCAAAGAGTATTTTGGCTCATAATTATGGCGGTTTAAATAGCAAAAGTATTTTTTGTAAAGAATTCGTTTTATTGGTGCGTTAACAAAATTCAAGATTTCAAACATTTGTAAAACTTATGTTAATTTCTTTACAAATAAAGATAGTTTTATTTTGCTAGGTAATTTAAATTTAATCTGATATTAAATTCATAATAATGCACCCAACGCTTTTATATCTGAAGAAAAAGTGTGCCTTAAAGAAATTAAATATGTACGAAATGTCCTCGGTATAAGGAGACACTATTTACATAGAAAAGCGAACGTTATTATCATATTGACGTAACATTCATATACACTCAAAATGATTAATTTTACGAAAAAGGTTTTTAACGGGTAAATCACAAAATCAATCAATACATTTTACATATGAAATTGTACTCATTCATAAAAGCAGAAGGAAGATTGGAGCGTACTAGAAATGTGTCTAAATTAGATTGAACTTAAACTTCCAATTGACATTTCAGATATTCCATTAAATTAATTTGCATAATGTGAATTCTAGACATGCGTGTAGAAGCCATTTTAATTGATTTATAGGTTATATGACAAGTAAATTCACAAATAAATATTAAACGACAAACGGGAAATGGGTCTGGGTATTCATGCCACGCCTAATAGAAGTTTGGAAGAGAAAGCTGTATAAGGCTCGACTTTTATGACACCCGATGCGTTTTAATACGACTGCTTTTGTAATTGCTGCATTGAAAAAAAAATACATGCGTGTTGAATAGTGTTTATTTACGACGAAACGCTTGCTTGTTTTATAAATATTTTTTTTTAAATGTATTATGCGCATTTAGTCACACGCATTGGTGTTGAGAATGAGCAAATTCATGCAAACATATGACATTTGTTTAATGTGATGTCAATATTGAAAATTCTTAATGATTAATTCGTGTAGCAATCATAATTATCCCGTGCCAGTCGAAGTAATTACCATAGTCCACTACGCTGGTCCCAAGTATGCGATTCAAGTGCTTACTTAGTATATCAAATATTCACATCATATGAAGGTTCTGAAAGCGCACGAATGGATGTACTTTTGTCAACTGTCTTTGTCGTCATTTAGGAGCAGCAGACCCAGCCGCACTTACAACATACAACACTTATCCTTTTCCTCAACAACGGCAGCATGTATTACACATATTGTGACCGTATACGTGTATACTAAATAATGAGTTTTCTGTATCCGTTAACAATTATAAATTATTCATACATAACTCGTCAAGTTGCACGGTAGTAAAGTCTGCATCTTTTCAATAAAAACATGGCGTATTATATATTCGAGACATTGCAAATCCAATATTAACGTTACAATATACCAGATATGTTCTAGTTGGCATAGATTAAATCCATAGCCTTGTTACAAAATGTAGCAAGTAATTCATTATTTTTCAAACGGTACCGCTTTTAAAACCGAAAGTAGAATTTCTAGACGTATACGTTCATTTCGACAAACGCCATTATTTTTAGGTTTTAAAGCGCAAATGAGACGGATATATACATTGTAACCACCAGATATTCTAATTGGTATAGATAAAATATGTTTCTTATTTATACTTTATACAAGTTCAAGGAGCTTGCCTTTATATATAAGTGTTCATAAGAAACAACTGATGTCACTTTATACTATATACGATACTTTGTTCATAACGTGTTGCTGTGTTTTAACTTCAAATGGCCTATCACTTCAATCACCGATCACTTTAAAGAAGTTTTTATTTTTTAAATACACATATATATTTGAGAATTTTAGGTCACAACAAACTGATCAGCTGCGTGGTGGAATTTGGCCCCGAACATGGTAGCGATCGAGCGCAATGAAAACACACTTATTTGAATTTCTTTTTCAATATGATCAAATCGCCGCATAATGTCTATTGGTGGTTATTCTACATCATCGAAAATCGCGATTTAAGTTCACATCCGCCGACCACTTATCCTATTATTGATATAAAAATAAATAAAATATATTTGTAGATATCAGCTTTACAATAATACTAATCGCCCTCATTAATAGTAATACATACATGAGCGGCTTAATTAGCATGCCTAGGCTTAAACACATAGCATGCTACAAGAATTATGGTTAAACATGTCAATATGGAAAGTTCCTTTAATTGAACCTGTTTATGATCTCTTAAAATATAAAATAATCGCGCGCTATTCTTTCAAATCTCAATTTTTATGTTACACTGGAGAATTTATATCGAAATCATGTTTTGCCATTTATTGCTGTATCGCATATCTTTATAAACGCATTTTTTAAATCTCACTTCGGCACTTGTGTTCAAATCAATGTTCATTTATTGAGATTTGTTGCTATCACGGGATTTGCTTTTCGCAACAACTCGAGGCTTATAAAGATAATGTAATCGCTGTGTCAATAAATTATATAAAAACCATCACATTCCAACTAGCTTGTGTTTATTTGTATCATTAGCCGAATAGTTTTAGATAAAATCTTCATATATAGAATTTCGATAAGGTGTCGCTTTGATGTTAATAATAACGATATACAATGGAGGTAAAACGATACTCCACGGTGTCGCCTGAAATAATATAATCCGCGTCTTACGAAAATTGGTATACTGTTTAGATTTAATAATGATTGAGAATAAAGTTTGATGAGTTTAACTAATATCATCCTGAGATAAGTGAGGTTTAGCCAGGATGGAACATCTTTTTAATTGTCGTTTCAAGTAAAACGTATGACGGATGTTATGATGTGAAACGCACAAAGAGAAAAAAATTCATGGACAGGAGTTTCGGAGTTGTTGGTCCGAAACTGTGGAATGACCTACCATCAAGCATTCGGACTTCTGTCTCAATAGACATTTTCAAAAGGAATTTGAAAACATTTCTCTGCAGAGACTTTTACAACCTATTTTAATTTGAATACCTGTAATTTCAAAACAAATCGAAGCTCAGTTGTATGGGCTTATCTGTCCAACAACCATGACTCAGAGGACTAAGAAATTAAAGAAGTGTGCGGTCTTCTTTGCTCGAACAGGATATTTATTGTACAAGTGACCGGTAACCACAATTATTAGGGCTTCTTTGCTCAATGATTGAATGACATCATCCAGCGGTCTTTTAGTCACGCCTAGCCCCTCTAATTGTGTCTTATAGTCACACTGTAATTTTAACCTTTAAGTTGTGTCTTGTAGTCACACTTGGTCAGTCTATTTTTGACTTGTAGTTACAATAGTTCAAATACGGTTAAAACCCAAAAGAAGTGTCCGTAAGGGTGACAGGCGAACGGTAGCTGTGGGATCCGACAGCCAGAGTGCAGAAATATCCTTTCACGTATCCTTTCAGTTAATGAAAAACAGTATCTTTATGTTGCCAAAACTTTGCCCATAATATCATTATAATTATTGTCTTAACACTAGTGTATCAATTTATTACATAATATTTTATTTTTCCTGTGTTTTAATATCGTTGCCTGTTTTGTTTTATTGCTTAAGTTTCTTACAGCATTTTTATTTATATCACACATTTTTAGATTATTAATCCTTTAATTAATGCTGCATAACAGTATCAATAACTCTTAATTTTATCAATTGTATGTATATTTTATGTTTTGTACAACGCCTTTGAATATAATTATATAAATAGGCGTTTCATCAAATTAGCAAGTTTCAAGTTTCAATGTAACAATTTTGATCTAAAATACAACTAGCACGCATTTTACATATTGCTAACAAATAGATAGTTCAAGTAATTATTTTCGTATCCCATCATTCTCAATCTATAGTATGTACAGATAATTATGAAAAAGTATTTGCAAAAATAAAACGTTCAATACATTCAGTTCCTCGTCAAGCGATGTGTTACAAACTCCATACGGGAGTTTATCGAAAACAAAGCACTCTATACAATATACAAAACATATTTTGGTTACAGGACTTGCGCATGCAATAATTTAGTATACAAGTGTTTAACACTTTCCTTAATGCCACGCAACGACATTAAGATTGAAGTAGATTTCAACTATTTTAACTCGTTGTATTATCAGTAAGTTCGTCTGCATATTTGCAAAATGTAAGAATATGGACTTAATAACTGTATTAAGCTAAACATAATAATGCCATGTTAGATATTAATGGACATGGCGCACACATGCACACATACAAGATTTTATGTCATTGTACGACTTCTTAATTGTTTAATTGTATGTTGCCATTATACTTGTCAAGCCTTTTATTTAATTACTTGTATATAACCTCAGTGTGGGGTCACATGAGCTCTTTTGACGAATCAAATTCGGTCTTGGCCATTGTGGCCCTTTGTTCCTTCCAGACTGTGACGTGGTAATCCAGTATGGTCAAAATTAACAATTACGCTCTTATGCGATACTTTCAAAGATTAATTTTAATACGATATAACGCCGTTTCATTCCGTTTATTTGAAGGATTATCTTTTGTTGTACGAAGATTACACAAATGGTGCTATTCCGTGTGATATTTGTAATAATTTAAAAAGCCGTTTAACCAGTACACACGCTTATTAGTGCCGTGTGCAGAGAACTGTGTGACGTTCATTACGCAGTCTAACGTAAAAGGTTTCCACGATGGCGGCGCCCAGAGCGTTATTAGCGCATATCGTCCGTCACTTTTTCATGATGGTTGTTACCCTTTGCCCCGGGGTCAGCTACTCGTCTTCCACAATAGCCGAGAGTAAGTTGTAGCTGCCCTGTATCAGTCATATTGATTCAGTTCAAACGTCCCTACTTCTGGCGCTTGAAAGGATTCTGGGCAGCAGCAGCAAAACAGAAAGGGTTTGGTCCAGACGGTTGCCATTTTTCCGACCAGGGGCAAGTAAAGCTCATACACAACCTGAGGGCAGCAACGGTCGCCACCCTGAGACACTCCATTTGCACCAGTTCTTCATCTTCCTGAAGATATGTTTTATTAAAACCAATTTTATAGATATTTATATCTATTTCTGTTCAATAAGCTTAAATACACCATTAAATAATAAAACAGTCCCACTTATGTGTCACATGATTTAATTCTGCTTTTTTTGCAAAACAAGGGATTGTCCTATAATTCATTTATTATCTTAGTGAACATAGACTTTCAATCAGCTAGCTTAATGAAATAGGGCTATCTTTTCAGTCTATATATTAATTTATTTTTTTGCTTTTGCAATTTCTCTAAAATGATGGTTCAAGGTTCTGTACCACTAATGTTTCAAAGTTTTCTACGAACATCTTACAACGATAGCTTCAATTACACGGCGCTCTGTGTTTTTGTGTTTGTGTAGCGCTTCTACACATTTTTTACAGATTCTTCTGTTACTATTATTACTCGGCGCTCCGTGTTTTAATATGTGTGGCGCTCCACACTTCTACATTTACATTTCCTTTCACGGCGCTCCGTGGAAGGCTTTGTATTTAATGTCTTTCTGCCAATTAACACGGTGCTCTGTGTTATTATTCAAGTGAATCATTTTACACGTTTACTTTTTGAATGCCTCATGAGGCATTAACCATTTTTTATGGCTTTAGAATGTCTTTTTGACATGTTATTCTGCTACAGATTATCAGAGTGAAGTTAATAAGCAACACATGCTGCTCATGTCATACTTAATCATTCTTTATAAAATAGCAGCTCTTATTATTATTTCAATATGTTTTCGACTCACAATATTTGAAAATAGGATTTTGGAGACAATTATTTATAATCTCCTCTCGAAATTTTCATTTGTAATTTGTCATTATATTTTCAAGATTGTACTAAATTTAAATGATTTGAATCATCTGTTCTGTATGCTGTTGGTGTAATAATATATGCAAGCTTTTAGTTATAATTTTAGGCCATGCCTACCTTATAACACCCCAATACAGAGGACCTGTCCACTGGCTGCCACTTCCTGTACAAGTACTACAAAAGGGGGAGATAAGGCACGTGTCCAGCCCTTCCTATTGACCACTATATTAAGACACTAAGGGCCCAAATGTACAATTACGGCTAGAAACTGGAAGACTACACTCTTCAGAACATTGTGTGTTATCAAGTTAACTTCAGTTGTTTAGTTCTCATTTCATGGTTATACGTTTTTAATGTTATGTTTGATTATAGTTATCAGCTCAGGCTGATACCGATGGTATAGTTCTCTACGAAGTAAGTATGTTTATGCCTGATTTGAGTTATTCAGTTCAGGCTGATATTGATGTCATAGTTCTCTACGAAGGAACTATTTTTATGCAGGCCTTGCTTATATATTTTTCAATATTCGGCCTGATTTTGCTTATACCGTTCAGGCTGATATTGTTGTTTTAGTTCTCTACGAAGGAACTATGTTTGTGCAGGCCTTGCTTATTATATTTTCCAATATTCAGCCTGATTTTAGTTATACAGTTCAGGCTGATATTGATATTATAGTTCTTTACGACGGAACTATGTTTATGCATGCCTTGCTTATATTTTTCAATATTCAGCCTGAGTTAAGTTGGACCGTTTAGGCCGATATTGATGTTATTGTTCTCTACGTAGGAACTATGTTATGCAGGCCTTGCTTATATTTTTCAATATTCAGCCTGATTTTAGTTAAACCGTTCAGGCATATATTGATGGTATAGTTCTCTACGAAGGAACTATGCTTATGCAGTCTGTGCTTATAATAAGTTATAATTTTCTTTATTCATCCTGATTTTAGTTATTCCATTCAGGTTGATATTGATGTTCTGGTTCTCTACGAAAGAACTATGTTTAATGCAGACCTCACTAATATTTTTCAGTATTCTGCCTGATTTTAGTTATTCCGTTCAGGATGATATTCAGGTTATAGTTCTCTACGAAGGAACTATGTTTATGCATGCTTTTAGTTATTCAGTTCAGTCTATGCTTAGATTTTCAATATTCTGCAGGATTTTAGTTATTCAGTTCAGGCTGATATTGATGCTATAGTTCTCTATGAAGGAGATATTTTACCTGAGTAAGGTACCCGATCAGGTCAGTCTTGTACTTCTTACATGTTCTGCCTGATTCAGATATCGGGACACGCCATGCATATATTTATCTTTAATTTCCTCCAGTCGGGCATTGGTGGGGTTTACTCTACCCCTCAAACTAAACTTATTTTATTTCTTATGACCAAGTTTTTAATTTATTTTCCCTGTTTTTCTGATTCTGATTGGTATATGCCAATTTTACCGTATATGCCAATCTTTACGGGTCGTCTTTCTAACAGTGTCAACACATTTTTACAAATGGTACTTGTTAACATTCCAATTCCTTTGATTTATAGCGTCAGTAAATTGCCTTCAATTATCATCTGTATAACTTTTTGTTTTGTCAAGTATGGTCACCCAAGAAACTATAATCCTGTCTGGGTCTTCTCAATTTTTGCTCCCTGGTAATACTCCTGGGTTTCATAAATCTGTGTGCTTGGCTTACTATCCGAATGGAATTGCCTTCATCTCCCAAAAGATGCTTCTGGGTCATAAGATTTTGAAGCTACTGTTGGGCATATTCGTTTGTCATATCTCTTAACTAAAGGGAATGTCGCCCCACAGGAATCTGCCACATCGCAATGTATTTAATCATGCTCCACGTATTCACACCAAATACAATCAATCCCTAGGTTTGGTCCTCGAAAACCTTTGCATATATATTTTCCATCATAATCCATTACCCTTTTTACTTCGCTAACTCATAAGCAATGATCGTTAGCCCTGTTCTGTCACGTTTTAAATCACGAGGCTAACCAGTTCTACATATGTTTTTGATCCAGGTTACATACCCGTATTATTCCAAATAGTTATTCCCACATATATTCCTCGGGATTATTGGTACACCCATTCAGGCGTTGGCATGAATCTTCGGCAGCCGTTACAATACGTTTTCAAAATGATTACAATGCTAACCGTACCACTATTACCCTATCCCTGCATTCCATCAAAGGATATGTCCTGTCTGGGGCTGGTGCTACTCATACCAATTCTCATTATACACCCGTTTACAGCATGCTTGTTGGCTATGTTTACCGCTATTTTATTTCGATTTTGTTGTGTCAATTGACTTTTCATGTTTACCCGACATTATACGTCTGCGGGTAGTCTTTAAACTTTTCACCAGTGCCTGTATGTTGAGACAGCATATGTTGTATATGCCTCTTCAACTGTCTGCCAGTGTAAATCTGCAGCGCAATTGTTTCTTACTTTTTTATTGGTTGCTCTTTTTCAGTTACATTCCGAATCTTACTTTTGTCAAGGTTGACCGTTGTTCATAGTATGTATAAATTAGGGACGGAAACGAATGCTTGAAACGATATTCGAATATTCGTATGTCATTATTCGAATGTATTCGAATATTCCACTTTTAAACCTTATATTAAAATGTCCGAATTTATGACCGTCCGGAGCAAACTACTATTCCTGATTGCCACAAATGCCACTATAAATCGTTTCTTATGTGAGGTTTTGAAAAACAGGATAGTGTAATATTTTTTTTTCTTAAAGATCATTTACATTTATGCTTTTTTTAAATACATACTGTTTAGTTTCATTAGATGTAACATAAAACACATTGCCGTAATTCTAATTTATTTCAATACTTATATTAATTGATCTGGATTACTTTCCATCGATAATATTTGTGCTTTTGGTTTCGCTATTTTTTCTGGAATAAAGAACCATTTAAGAACGGATTTAATTGGTTTAGATTTGAGAAACTAGATTCTGATTAGATAATCCTTGACTTGATATATGGATAACGGAATTAAAACATACATGCCAGAACTCGTCGGGACAGTCCCGCCAGTTTGGTGATTGTTCCGGCATACCGATATGAGACAATTTGTCCAGATATTCGTTATAACGTTCTATAAATTCACAATAAAATTCGCTATTCAAGCTCTGTCTGGCTAAAAGTTACCATCGCTAATCCCTTTTTTGCCCCCTATTGACAACCAACATCTACTTCTCGAGTGCAACATTATCGGTATGTTAGGCGTAGACAGCTCTGTTAGACTGCATTTAAGATTTAAGGTTAACCAATCGCGAGAAAAAATCAGCATTTTCAAATCTTTAACAATGTTCTGTTTTCTGTACTCTTCAATATGTAAAAGTTACAGTAAGCTAAGTGAACAAAGAATTAAGTAGACTTATCAACTATGTAAGAATTAAATTAAATAAAGCTTAATTGAAACATAATTTTAGTGATGATACGTATATTAATTCGGTAACTTGAAACGAATGAAGTTATCATTTTAAGTCCCCGATATTTAATGCTTAAATGGGCCGTCCAGCAAATAAAGCGTCGTATCGACGCGAATCGATATCTTGGGAAGCTACGAGGATTGCTTATATAGCTTAAAATTACGGCCGCATTTAACATTAGCGTAGATGGTCGAGTGGTCTAGGCGGGTATCATTTTACTCGAGGACGCCAGGAATCCAGGGGTCAGTGGTTCGAGCCCTGTAAAGTCTACTTTTTTTTCCTTTTTTTAAATTTTATTCTTGTTCTTTTAACTGGAGATTTTTAGTTCAAATGTTTAAATTTATTAATATAAAGCATTTAAAGCATTTAATGAAAAGTATCAATATATGCCGAAATCTGTTGGACGGCCTCTTTAATGGCACGAACATTAAATACATATTAGCTATTTAAATACAAACGTCAATTAATTTGATACTTTATGCATGTGATTTCGGTCCAAAGAATTATTTTATGTCTATTTTACTCATTTCGTATTTCAAATATAGATTCTATCTTGCAAAACGTAGTGTTGCAAAACGCACACTTTTATTGCTTCAAACTTTATACAGCCGGGATTTGATAATAAATTTCGTGAAATTATGTACAAAAGCATGAAACTGTATTCACACGGAATTCGATAGTAAATCTTGTGACAACATATTTTAACAAGAGCACCGCATAACGGATGCCACGCTCGGCTGCGAAAGTTTGTCAGAATTTTTTAGGTGCATCTAAATATGAAATTTTTAAATTGTAGGTGGAAGGACTTTGATTTTCGAGCCAATGTTAAAAACCTTTACAAACCTTGACACGGACGGCGGACACGACGAGCTTGCTATGACAATACCTCGGGTTTTCTCCGAAAACAGCCGAGCTAAAAATTATGTGTTCGTTTCGTTGTATTGCTTCGTTGCCCCCTTCTTCGGTTAATGTCGCTAATGTAGACTAACCACAATAGTTATATCATCCCGATAAATTAATGAGTTTTGCGATTCAATGCGTAGACATCATAATCAGACAGATCCTTTTAAAGCCCCATAAACACTCAAAATCAACGAATATTTCGTTAATTATTTCGTAAAATAAAGATAACCCATACCAAATCAGTGCTCGGTATATAATAGCCATAATTTCAACGCTAGATATGGTCTGGTAACAATGTATCTTGTTAAATGTATGTTACAGACCACATCTAGCGTTCACACTTTGGCTATTGCTTTAAGGAACAATGATTTTGTATGTTTTAACTTTATTTTATGAAATATTTTACGAAATATTCGTTGATTTTGAGTGTAAATGGGGCTTTAAATAATGTCCTGTACCAAGTTTCTGACTACCACGAGCATGGTGTCTATTACTTATTAGGTAAAGAGTGGCCGCTTTGGTTTGATTTGAGTTTATGAAGATTTTCTTTCATAAAGTTCTTAAAAACGTCCACCTCTCTTTCACTAACGGGTTTAGCCCGTTTTTCGTTTATTTCTTTTGTGACAGAGTTACATTGTCATTGTTACAATTGGACATTGTTCATCTGACAAATTGCGCAAAAACGACGTCATTTTCAGGGTTGCATTGTTGGTAATTTTACTGTGGTAAGTTAACAAATTTCAATGGTTAGGTTACAGCGAAGTAACCATCGTTAATACAAATACAATTATATTACGATAACATAACCATGTAAATAACTGCGTTAATCAAGTGACTAAAGTTAATATTAACCATTGTTTATCCAACTGACCGCTGAGGTTAAAAAAACCCTGTCAAAACACATTTTTTTAATGTTTATCAATATACGTAAATGAGTTACATAAATTTACTTTCATTTTCGACTGATTTTCAGAAAACAGTTTGTACATAATGCATAACTATGAATTGATAGTAAATCGACGACTGGTCCCTCTCCTTATACCATCCCGTCTGCTAATTATCATCTCCTTCATTGATGGAAGTTGTTATCAAAGCAATGTCTTATAATGGAATCCAAAACTGCGACTTTGTACATGTACTTATCACTTTTTTGGAAGTATCTTTGCATACAAATAGAATATTCGAATATGAATTTTGGATTCGAATATTCGGCCGATTTTCGAATATTCGAATATTCGGTCCCATCCCTAGTATAAATGGTAACGGACATTTTATTGTTCCAGGTGGTCTTTTTTTACTTTTTTACTGGTATCTGTACTTCATTCCAATACTTGTTGTAGTTATCTCTCTGGTTGTCTGTCTGTTCCAAGCCACAGCTCCATAGTTTTACTACACGGTACATAAATGCTTTCTCTGTTTATGTGTTACAATTATTATTGTGCTTTTGTTGTGTTGCTTGACTTTTTATGTTTACCTGACAGTTTAAAGCTGCCGGTAACCTTTCACCTAATACCGAGTTCTGTTATTAAGGCCAATTTTTGTCTCTCATTATCTCATATGTTAAGAGTTTAAGTTTAAGTTAGTTTAAGACTGCATTTCCATTGTTTTACTATATGATTGCTTACTCCTGTATGGGTACATTTTCTTATTTTACTTGTGTTGTTCTGCTGTATAATCTATGTTTACCTGATCAGTGAAGGCTGCAGGTTGTCTTTACAATTTTACCAATACCCTTTATTGAGGCCAATATGTGTTGTAAACTTTTCATATGTTGTCTGATAATTAAAGGGGCCTTTTCACAGATTTTGGCATTTTTTAACTTATTCATTAAATGCTTTATATTGATAAATGTAAACATTGGATCGTAAAAGCTCTAGTAAAAAATCAAGAATAAAATTAAAAAAAGGAAAAGAACATTGCCCGGAGCAGGTTTCGAACCAGTGACCCCTGGAGTCCTGCCAGAGTCCTGAAGTAAAAACGCTTTAGCCTACTGAGCTATTCCGCCAAGTACACATGCTAGGCGTATTTTATACCTTATATAAGCAATCTTCGTAGTTTCACAAAATTTAACGACAAAATCAGAACTCTCCAAATTATTCAATCGTTTCGCGTTGCAACGCTTTATAATATTTAGGTTTTCAAATCGTCAAAAGATTCATATAATGGCTATATAAGAGCATGGTAAATGTTCAGTATTACTGTTTCCTCACAAATATCATACCTAAAACGAAAATTTGCGAATCTGAAACAACTTTTTTCAATTTTGTCAATTTACCAAAGCGTGAAAAGATCCCTTTAAAGGCAGCAACTTCATTGTTTAACTACTGGGTACATGATACCTTACTACGTAAACACTACATTTCAATATTTTGCTTTGTCAGGTTCTTGTACATTTAAGGTTTACCTTACAGTTTTAAGCTGCACGTTAATTTTCACCTCTTAACAGGTACCTGTACTTAAAGTCTTAATTCCAAAATTTGTTGTATTCCTCACTTTGGTCATCTTGTTGGTTTAAGGCCGCAGCTCAATTGTTTAACATATCATTGTTAATTTTGTTATCGATACATTTTTTTATGTTACTCTAGGTGCTTTTCTGTTGAACTTATGTGTACAGAACCGTTTAAGGCTACAGGTAATTTTTCACCTATAACAAAGGCCTGTTATTAGGGCCATATCTGTTGTACATATATCCTATGTCGGATGGTTTAGGGCCACAGATCCATTGTTTCACTATATTACTGCTTACATTTTTACCGGTACATATTTTTTGTATTTTACCTTTGTTGCTTTGCTGTACAATTTATGTTTACCTGTCAGTTTAAGGCTGCAGGTAAGTTTTCATCTTTTAACAAGGCTGCTTTAAAAGGCCAGAATTTGGTGCTTATATCTGCTATGTTGTCTGGCGGTTTAGTGCCGCAGATCGGGGATTATACTCTATTATTTATTACCTACTCTTTAACCGGTACATTGTCTTAATTTATCGTGTGTTGCTTGCTGTAAAATGTATGTTTACCTGACAGTTTTTGGCTGCAGGCAAACGTTTCGCCTATAAACAAGGATGGTTATTAGGGCCAGTATTTCTTGGATATATCTCCTATGTTGTATGACAGTTTGAGGCAGCAGATACATGGTTTTACTACATGATTGTTAAATCCTTTAAGTGTGAATTTTCTTATTTTACTTTTGTTGTTTTGCTGTACAAGTTGTGTTTCCCTGACAGTTTAAGGCTGCATGTAGTCTTTTGACCTTTTTTACTAGTGCTTGTACTTGATACAAATATGTGTTTGTTGTTTTCTGTCTGACCGCTTAAGGTCGCAGCCCCAATGATTTACTTATAGTCTGCCTAAGTCACTTTTGTTGACAATTATGTTGTGCAGTACTTATTTACACTGAATTATTTTTTTCCCGGCAGTGTTTTGTTATGGAGCATACACTTGTAATTAAGTTATGCTTATTCTAGGGATCGTTTAACACCAATCCTATTGTTTTCAATTAATTAACTTCACTTTGTTCTATAATTTGTTATTAATCAGCAGATGGATGGTTTAAGCCAAAGGCCTCTTTACAAATCAAAGCTTATAATGGTTATTAGTCCTTATTATTCACATTACCCGACCTTAATCGTAAGGCTATTTGTATATCCATTCAGGGGCAATCTACCCCCTCTTCAAATTGCGGTCCTCTCCCGTTTTTCATGGGCGGCGGGGTTCCCGTTCCGGTCCCCTTTGTGGCGTGTTTTTACCACCCATTATGACTTTCTGGAAAGAATCTGTTCTATATTTATCTCTTTTATGGCATTTTATAATAAATGACCGTTTTCAATCAACAATATTGTGTTTGTTCATTCCTTCAAGTCATACGAGTCCGTCCGGTCTATGACCTTTTCATTACCACAGAGGATAATACATAAATAATATTTTATGCACACATAAAATATTTGATGTCACTGTACGACTTTTTAATTGTTTAATTGTATGTTACCATTATACTTGTTCAAGCCTTTTATTTAAATACTTGTATATAACCTCAGTGTGGAGTCACATGGGCTCTTTTATTGACCAATCAAATTCGGTCTTGGCCACAGTGGCCCTTTGTTCCTTCCTGACTGTGACGTGGTAATCCAGTATGGTCAAAATTAACAACCCACCTGCACCCCTTCTCCGCCATACGGTTTTGACTCCCGTACTATCACATTCAACTTCACACATTCATGTTTTGTATGTGTATATATGCGTGTTTTTACCACCCATTATGACTTTCTGGAAAGAATGTGTTCTATTTTTATCTCTTTTATGGCATTTTATAATAAATGCCCGTTTTCAATCAACAATATTGTGTTTGTTCATTCCTTCAAGTCATACGAGTCCGTCCGGTCTATGACCTTTTCATTACCACCGAGGACAATACATAAATATATATATATTTACTTTGCGAAGATTTTTGGTCTTCAATATTCAATATATTTTTAAATAATGGAACGGTAAATATTTCAACTGATAAAACCAATAGAAAATTATGAGATATTTAAAAAATACCTTTTGTTTAAAATGTATGTCAAACTATGTAAACCACGTTTAATATAAATCAATAAGAAATTAGAAACAAAGCAGTTTACTTAGTAAAGAAAATATGATTTTAGAAACGGAAGCAGATAACATTGAACGTTTGTCGACAAAAATAAAAAAAATGTTGTAAAAGTTAATGTATTGAATGACAGTAGATTTATCTTAGTTAACTGGAATATAAAATAGAATAACCGTTTTGATTAAGTTGGTATTAAATAAATTCAAAAATGAGCAGATTAAATGATAACAAATTACCAGTAAGAAAAAAAAACACACGAGAACACTAGAACCATAACAGGAAATGGAAAGTATATTCGTATACGACATAAATTGCTGATACAACATCGCTTGGCTAAGCGATTTGCATGGAAACATAACTTGAACTCATTGTCATCCGTAAAATAATACGGAATCATTTTGATGTGATAGTTTTTGTTTTTATTTCGGGTGGGTCAAAACAGTTGGGATGTGTGACATTTGAACTAATGTGGGGAAACTCTAGTTTTTTAAAAGCACCAAGATTTGTGGGATGCTCGTAAAACAAGGTCGTCTTAAGAGGGGATATGGTTGACATTAATATGAAAATCTTGGCGCACGCTGTGTACCTGGTGTTTTTGTAACCAGAGTTACATTTTTTGTCTGAGTAAAAATGTGACAGATAATGATACAGGTAATGTTGGTATGTAATAATGTTTTATTTCGTTAAACCACTGCTATAAAATATATTTAAGATCTTGGGATGAAACCTTTGTTTATTGTATACATATGTTGAACGAGGAAGCCTTACAATAAAGCTATAGAAATCGCATTTAATCTTAAATAATCTGATTTGTCTATGTCTATAATCATCACAGCTTCAGAATACGAATGCGAAGTTATGGGAAGCTTATGCTTCTGAATGACACAATGAAAACACATTCAACTTTTCCATTTGAATTTGGGCCCGTTTTTGTAAACTTTCTCATATAGCAACATATGAAACTATAGAAACTTTATCAGGAGGAAAATTATTTTTCCTTTCCACTACTTTTATGTCAGAACATCGCCAATACACATACATTTATAAAATCTAACTGGGATCACCGCCTTGACACATTTTATTTAAATAGTTAATTTAAAATGCTCCAAAGTAGAAGGAATCCTGTGGCAAAAAAGCACATATTTTTCTTAGCAAATATAATAATATATGAACAAACAATGTGCGTATTATATTTCACTATACTTCATTAAGATAACAAGCAAATCAAACTCAATTTCGATTTTCATATATAATAATGTATAACGTACAGAGGTACAATATAGGAAATATAAATATTTAATGTATTTAATGTGACATATTTTATTGACTTTGATAATAGGAATTATGCCATATCTGAACTAAATGTCCACGAATTTTGTTGAAAAAATATTGCACTTGTTGTAAATAAAACATGTTTTACCAGACGTAATTACATAACATTAAATATATTGCACTGGTTTGACAAGGCGATTGACGAACTGTTCATTTGCACTCAATATGTTGTTTAAATGAACGGTAAGTTTAAGCGCAGATCCTATTCGACATCATGAAACGTTCTACATACAGTAGGTGCAGGTGTTTTAGTTTTATACATATACGATTATTAAGCAAACGTATTTTACACCAATGTATTAAACATTTTGAGGCACTGTTCACGAATCCATACATTGCGATAACTTTAAACTGATCTAACAAATCTTTAATTTGTTGATTCAACACAAATTATACGACACAACTCTTGATATACTCTTCTTTATTACTAACTTAATGTGTTTTCACTACAAGTCGTGTGTGTTATTAATAATTTGTACTTACACTTGCAACAGAAAGTGTTAATATATCGCGCTAAATGTTTTCTTTATCAAAGAGTCAACTATTAAGCACTTTAGTAAATTCAAGGGTCATTTTCACGTGTTGGTTTATTGA
This sequence comes from Dreissena polymorpha, assembly GCF_020536995.1. NCBI lineage: Eukaryota > Metazoa > Mollusca > Bivalvia > Myida > Dreissenidae > Dreissena > Dreissena polymorpha. Next base: position 145,214,335 of record NC_068358.1, on the reverse strand, counting down.
CAAAATTATTAAAAAAATGTTTCAGATTCCCAAATATTCGTTGATATGATATTTGTGAGGAGCCAGTAATACTGAACATTTACCATGCTCTAAAATATCCATTATATGGCTGGGAACGCGATTTTGACTATTCTGGTAAAAAAATGACTTTTTCAGTTACCACATATTATTAAAGTGCTACATCTTAATAATCAAATCCGAAATGTGAGCATCCAATTCCAAACAATGACAAAGTTATGTCATTTGTGTGTATCATGTCACAAACGCGAATACCGCTGTTTTTTATCACATGCCATACCCTTTTTCCCATGTAATATAACCATTACGAATATTTTCATCTTACACATGTGTAATGACGTCACAAAATGTTAACAACATTCGGGATTAATCATTATGTTTGCGTAAATATTTATTTAATTTGCTAATTCAAAAGCATGTGCTAAAAATGATCTGACACTCTTAGTCATTCCATACCATATTTTATTAAACTCGTCCAGGAAATTCGTTAGCAAGCTCGCCAAAGGCTCGCTGAACTCGTTTAATAAAATATGGTATGATATGACAACTCGTGCCAGATCCTATATGTATGAAATGACGTTTCAATTCAAGGAGTATCATTACATGTTATGCTGATCAGTTTGTTTTGATACTTACTCCCTTGTTCGCGTTTGTCGATGAACATAATAGATAACAAAGAATATAATTGCTTGCAGTATTATAAATCATTAAAAACTCATGGTTGCCATGGCAAAAACAGTGGTTTGTTTTCATATTTACCACCATTTCAAAGAATTTAAGACACACATAACAGCACAGTCAACACAATAAGTTCTGGACAGATATGGATCATGGTAAACATATTCATAATATTGAAAACGTATGCACATTTTCTGGCAATAGGCGTGTATTCAAAAATTGAACATTTTATAAAGCTTCCAACTTGACACAAAAATAATAACTGCGCATGATACAATTTGTGTTGTGCATCTTAACTGCCATATATATATATATTGTTTTGTTGTTCAACAATAGATCTAAGTAATGAGACAACATTAATTAAGTTAGCAGTTGTTATGGAAACCGTAAATTGTCAAATGCATATACAAGATATTTGTTTTCAACAATGTATTTATAGTCAATAAATTATCAAACTTAGCATACGTGCAGATAGAAAACATAGTTCACTAATTGCATACGACAGGGGTTCAAAAACATGCTGTTCAACTAAAACACAATTTAAGCAATAACCACTACATATCCAAACTGTCCAAACTGACAGTAAGATATAAACTTAGTAAGCTGAGGTTGCACCATAATTGGCAAAATTCATGTTTGAAGATCTGCAATAATCAGAAATATATAAATAACTGATTCCTTATAAGCAACCTTCTACAAACACAAATACATCACACAATGGAGACCACCTACTTGTCCACAATTTATGGCAATTACAATCAAAATGATATTCAATCTGTTTCTCCATTGATATTTTTCTTTTCAAACTTTATATATGTGTGAAAATATCACAAACAAGTATTAATCAATTTATATTTTCAATAAAAATATTCTTGTTTCGTTGAGAATTCACTCTGAACCCTTTAGATATGCACAGAGAACAGAGCATAGTAAATGTTTTTAATTAAAACATTACTATAAAGTATAATACTTTTTAATTACTTGATCATACATTTATTTATCATTTATTTTATTAATAATGCAATAATACAATTATGTATGTAATATTTAATTATATTTTTAATTGTTGTCACCGCTGTATTGAAAACAAGGATTAACTAAGCTGGTTATATGCTAATCTCTTCCTTAGCAATACTGCTTCATCAAGCGCGTAAACTGTTATCCATCCTGTACCTGAATACATTTTTCTTTAAATATATAAGTGTGTGTTTTTAATAAAACATCCTTATAACCTGACATAGGATAATCTTTTTTAATTACAGGATGCTAATCACATTTATGGTAAAAAACGCAGGGTGTAAGTCATATGATACCTGATAATAATTAGCACTTGTTTTGGTGTTTGCACTTTTCGGTTTTGCTCGATCTGTATTTTTAGCTCAAACACATGACCGATAGGATGCAGCTTAAGAAAACAATTAATATGTTTTCTATTTCATCATGAGCACAACCATTCATATGGCCATCCACAACTTAAAATTCTGACAACAAATGGAAACATAAAAATGTATACTCATAACATCATCAAATAGAATAAATCAGATTGCTGATACTTTCATTTTGTTGTCACTACAAATGGCAATGTAATTGCTTACTTGCCATCAAGGGTTTGTTTAGAAAATTGCAAAATAAATGTTATTCTACAACCATATTCAATTCACATTGTGTCAGCTGTCAACTGATCAACTGTTAAACAATTATCTAAAATTACATGAATTGAAAATCGAATGGAAAGAAGAATACATGCACAAAACATTCTCAACGAAATTGTATTACTGTCATAACAGGAAAGATCAACAACAAAATATCAAATTAGAAGTTTGTTACATTTTGACAGCTTTCGCCTAGTTTCTGGTTAAACAGACACAGAAACATTCGCTGACGACACTGCTTTATACCTCACGATAAACAACCTAAACGAGTGCAACCAATTACAGCATGATGTTAATACCTTGGAACGATGGGAAACCAAATGGGAAATGCAGTTTAACCCCAGTAAATGCCAAGTCCTTAATATAACTCGAAACAAACATAAAATAAACATAATTATATATCACATGGTCATATTCTTGAAACCGTACCAAGTGCAGCATACTTAGGAGTAGACTCATCCGAAGACCTTTCTTTCAACACTCACATTAATATATAATATAAATGGCCTAAAATTTCCTGAAATCTGACATCTGATGGCATTTCTTAGGCATGGCTTCCTCTTATTTAATAATTATTGCAAATACACTTTTAAAAAATTCTGGAGGGGATGTCACCCTCTGGGATACTTGACGATCCTATAATTAGGTCCAAAGCTCAATGAGTGCATTTCGCTTTAAAAAATGAGGTAACCTTGCCAAAATTGTGAAATATCAGAAACTATTGCTTATTTTATACCTGAACTGACTTATATTTGATACTAGAAGGGTTATTTCATTTTTAACTGATTTTGACTTTTCATAAGTAGGTCAAAGGTCATAAAGTGCACATATAACCCGTATAGAACGTAGTTTGCAGTGTATGTTGAACCATAGTGAAAGATCCATGTACTATATATTTGTAAGTAACTTTTCGATGAGACATGGATACTTTATTGAAAAGAGTATTTCTCTGGTGTATTTTTAGTAAATGTTCCTAACTGTAAATTACGATACCAAAATTAACAGAAAACAATGTTCATTTTCTGACTTTTAATACTTATTGCGTTGTATAATATAATATTTTTTTATAATAAGAATCACAATTATTTCTGGATTATCCTATCAATACAATTACGAGACTTTAAACAATGAAATTATAGTTACAAGAAAACAGCTGTGATCTACGTTACGGTCTAAATATATATATATGGTTTTAGATGCATATTATGCTAAATACTATTGTAAATAAATGATTTCAGCTCAAATAGTATACTCTAAAAAAGTTTTTAATACTGTATGTTCTATAATGTCATATTTATGTAAGATAAGTTATTATTGCTTCACCAAATTAGTAGTTATTGTAATAGATATGAATAATGTAAAACCGAAATTATTTTACCAAAAACAGTGATTTATGTAGTACTATATTTCAAAATCATGAAGTACCATTCATACAATAAAAGAAATGTTCATCTGACTTCAATGCACTATAATGATCTACTGTATCATCATGCTGGAGATAATGTCGGATTTGTGTGATAATTTATTTAACATACGTTACATAAATTCACAGTTTTGTTCCAAAACACGAATTACTATGGCAGTATATGTATTTTCTTATATTTTATCGTTCACAATAATTATCTAGGTTTAAACAGCAGTTCGCTTCACATGCGCATTCAAACAAGCATCCTTGGACAGATCGATATCACTTACATCGTGCTGTACTACACTTGGTTTGACAGTCACATGATACTAGCTAGACACATGCCACAGGGACATTTGGTTTCGTCATCCGGTATGGTTCCAATGAATTTTCTTCAAGTTTTCATGCGCCAGTATCAAGAGGATCATCAGGCTGAAAATCCTTATCTGTGGCATTTAGCCATATCTTTTCCAGATAATTTGCCATTTTAATGTGCAGTACAAGCGCATCATTTGTAGGGGGTAACAAATCCAAACAATCCACATCCAAATCCTGTCTGTAGTGACTTTGAAAAATAACCGATACCAGTATGTGCCAATGTTTGGAGGGTGGTCCTGACAGCAGCCATACAGCACACACAGAAATTGAGAACCTGCTAGAGCATCAACATCTCTACCAAAACCCTCCAATGTATCAGGTTGTGCGATAGACTTCACCCAGGCGGTTTTATTAATTATTCCATTTAGAGCAGACTACCGGGTGGTGCGGTGGTCGAGTGGTAACACTCTGGTCCACCATCCAGAGGTCTCCGGTTCAAGTCCCGGCCGGGGCACTGGAAATTACAGAAATGCTTCAAGTGTTTCAAACCCAACAAGAGATGTACTGGTATGAAACTCAGGTAATTCTCGCGTGTATCGGTGCTATACACTGAGCACGTAAAATAACTAAGGGATCTATTCGCAAAGAGCTAGGGTATTGCACCCGGATGCTTGTATCCCAAATACTGTCTCTTCAGCTTGCTGTCTCTTCAGCAAAACCAAAAAGGACCCCATTGGAAATAAGTGCTTGCACTTTCATGGGTTATCCTTGACTGCAAGGTCAAAAAAAATACAATACACTATAATACCTGGTGTTGCATCATGTCAATGCGTGAAACCCTAAAATGTTCCTTCGGACATTATCACCTTGTTTTTCAGTTATAGTGTGCACAGGATAACATTATCTGTGTTTGCCTGTACCACATATTATATATACCTCGACGTCAGCTCATAGGTGGTATATTAACAAGAGCAGAACGTCAGTGTCTCTACAATATTCTTCTATTCTTGTAGCCTCTATCAATAGCGTCCCTTGAGTACAATATCATCCGCGTATCTGCCTCCTCATGATTTACACATAGGTTTGTGGCATTAAATTACTCGACTTAGAATCAACATCACCTGAAAATACACGTCCTACAACTATAGTTGATCCTTCTGGAAGATTTTCTGATTATTTTAGCAATTCGTTTAAGAGAAATTCAGCCAATGCTGCTTTTTTGTCATCGTGTGTGATATACTGTATCAATATTTGCGGAAGAGGAACGTTTGGACTTAGGAGCTTCCTACTAGGTCGACGCTTTCCTTTCCTTTTAACTCTCGTTGCATCTACTTCAAAAGTATCGATAAAAAAACACATCAAATCTGGTAGTGTTTGCGCTGAAATGGCTTAAATCAGATGTTACAAAAACATATTGTAAAATGTTTGACAGCCCTGAGGCTTACCTAAACTCTGTATAAGCGCGTGTCCATCAATAATTTTCACATGTTGCATCAGTTGTTGTCGGAACAACTTGAGGCGTCACTATATCATTGTCCTTTGTAAGCAGTTAGAGTATGTTTGATTTTTGAATGTCATGCATTTTCCCACTAGTCTTTGCAAATTATAATGGCAAATCAGAAAGTTCATGTTCTAGTACAGATGCTGTTTTTACGGCTCTCACTGCATTAGCTTTATTGAAAAGTCTCTGCATTAGCTTTCTGACAGCCTTTAAATTCTTTGTAAAGTTCTGCTTTTCACTGACTGTCTCCTTATAGAGATATGCAAATGTTTCGAACTGTACCTTTTGAATAAGAGCATAAAATACAACATTCTGCTCTTTCAGCCTTTTTGTCTCTGCAAATTCCTTAAGTAATGTTTTACCTCGACTTTCACAGGTTAATAAGGCATCTCTGATATCATTAGTTGCAACGTCCTTAGATGCTATTGAGAACAGTCTGTTCTCATCTTCATGCACTCCAAATATATCATTTGAAGCAAAGAGCTGCATCATTTTCTTGATGCACTCTTCTTCTGAAGAAACTCTCAAACGAGTTCCGTGAATATTCCAATATCTTGGTCATCATCATGTTGATTGAACAATTTCATGGTACTGTTGGAAACCTCAGATCTTACTGACCTCATAATACAAAACCTATTTCTTGCCTGGTCCCGACTTTTTATTCCAATAATACCCTCTGTCGTTTTACACATTCTGTTTATCCACTCAGTAGCTTGGTCGACATGTACTCTGTCTGCCTGACTACAACGTGGTATTCAATAAACTCTTTGAACACATCATGTGCCACATATTCTAATGCTTTTATGTCAGCTAGATATACAGGACCCCAACGGGCATAGTTTGTGTGGTTGTACACCATAAACCACGATAGCATCTCGGAAAATGCTTCAATAAACAACATCTAGTTCGTAAATTTACGAAGTATGGTATTGCTAATAATATGAATTTACCAATTATGTCTGAAAATTTTTAATAGTGCGTAAATTTACGAAGTATGGTTTTATTTAGAAGAATATGAATTTACCAATGAAAATATTAAATAGTGCGTAAATTTACGAAGTATGGTTTTGTTAAAAGTCAATGAATTAAACAAGTATGTCTGGTTTTTTTGAGGCGTAAATTAACAAAGTATGGTTTTGGTAAGAATCTATGAAATCACCAAGTATTTCTGAACATTTTTAATAGTGCGTACATTTACGAATAATGGTTTTGTTAATCATATATTTCTTTAAAAAAAAAGAAGTTCATAAATTTATGCCACATGGTGACAAGCAAATGAAAACAAACTACTGATTTTTCTCCCTTAAAATGTTCGTAAATTTACGAATAATTTCTTAGTTGATGTCAAATGTGTTCTTTTTGCATTAAAAATGTTCGTAAATTTACGCACTTTTTTTAGGAAATATACAAGTTTGATAATTCCTGTTCGTGCATTTTGATTCAATGTTAAATTTGTGTGCAATAAAAGTGAGAAAAAAACACCTGCTTTTCTTCATTTGGCAACGAAAAAAGGGAATATCAAAGGATATTCCCTCATAGAATTCCGATACGTTATTTTTGAAAACTGAGTTGCATCTAAGATTATACAACAGCGAACAAATTCAGCGCCTTCAGCGCTTTGATCTGTACAAGCATGAAGTCAACAGGGATTAGATCAGCAGTATTAGATATATGCAGTTTAAACAGGATGACGAATGTACATATAAATATATATATAAATATATATATATATATATATATATATATATATATATATATATATATATATATATATATTTATATATATATTTATATATATATATATATTGGATCCTTTTATTTTTTTACGTTTACATTACAACAATTAGAAAAAAATATTCTATTATTTAAACAAATACTTTTTGAATATTATATTTTTTTCTGTTGATTTTCAATGCCTGTTGTCATGTTTATTTTGGCATTTAAGTGCACTAAATGACATTTTGACCTAAATAAGTGAACATTTAAATAGACACAATTTTAATTAGATCCAATCAGGTTCAATTTCAGACAATATTACTGCCTTTAACTTTTCAATTTTGGTTATAAATCACAATAAGATGTATTTCATCTCCTAAACAACTGAAAACTGTACCTATTGACCTTTTACATAATAAAAAGGATGTCAAGCATCTGAGAATGTGACTTCCCCTCTAGATTTTCAGCACAGGGTATGTATATACCAAAAAAACATAAAAAGAAGCAATGCCTAACAGATGCCAACCAACTTTTTTCCAGGCACATTTCTCAGATTTTTAGGTTAAAAAATATGTACAACAGCAAATAGAACACTTGGTTTCCTTAAACGTAACATTTAAACTTAAAAAACTAAAAAGTATAAGAAACTGCCTATAAAACTCTTGTCAGGCCTCTAGTAGAATACTTGTCTCCAGTCTGGTCGCCATACCCTAAACAAAACATCAATACAATCGAAATGGTTCAGAGGAGAGCAATCAGATGGATAAATAACAACAATTCCAATTATGATATTGTCTCAGACATGCAACAGTTACTCAATATAAGATCTCCAGAGAACAGCCGGACTGATGCTAAAATAGTATTATCTTACAAAATTGTCCACTCTTTAGTAGCTGTTCCCGTCCCCACTTATTTTGAAAACCCCAGGAGATTGATTCGCCATACACATCCTTTAGCTTATAGGCAGAATCACACAGTTGCTTACTATTATACATTGTCCTTTTTTCCCAGCATTGCATACTATGGAACAACCTCCCATCAGAAATTGTCCTTCTGCCAACGCTTGAATCCTTTATGCTGGCAGTAAGCAAAATTTCATACAATTAGTTGCGGCAGAGTATGTTTTAATCTTATTTTAACTATTGTTTATACATATACTTACATTTTCAAACTTTGTTTTCGTCTTACTTTCTTTCTTGACGCCTCACTGTCAATACTTTTCTTGTACAATATTGTATAAATCTTTTTCTTGCACTTACAGCGCGATCTGTTAATAATACCCGAAAGGGGAGTTCAACAGTATCCGAAGATAGAAAATATTCTAAAGCTGCCCTACAGTATTCATTGTTAAATAAGCTGAGGTTAAGTTAAACCGCAACAAATCAAAAGAAAAACGGTAAATTTTAATTTTCCGCACTCAACAATCTTGCTGTAGGTTCTACTTGAAAATAAAACTAGTGTAAATGGCTAAAAAAATGTTGATAAAGTACGCGAAACGGTAGACACAACTTAAAGTCGTTTTTCTCGGAAACGACTTCAGCGCCGAATTAGTTAATTAAGATTCCAGCCGCAATAAAATGCATCTTTTGACGATTTAAAAACTTGAAAATTATAAAGCGTTGCGACGCGAAACGATTGAATAACTTGGAGAGTTCTGTTGTTGACGTTATATTTGTGTGATGCTACGAGTAATGCTTATATTAAGTATAAAATGCATCACTAATTGTTTGACCACGGTTGGCCCAGTGGTCTAAGCGGTAGATTTTAACTCCAAGGGTCAGTGGTTCGAACCCATTTTAAGATTACCTTTTTTGTTTCTTTCATTTAATTATTGTTGTTTTACTGAAGCTTTTTAGATCCAGCAGTAACATTTATCAGTATAAAGTATTTAATGACAAACTCCAATACATGCCAAAATCTGTAAAAATAATCTTTTCAAGCATAATGATCCAGGTAGTTGGTAGTCTTGTGTATAAGATACTGGAATGAAACTTATAATATGAAATAAAGTTTATGACACTATATGTCTAGTATGTTTCGAGCATAATTTATCTCCATATGGGAAGGCTTCATATTCATATCAATTCATAAGTATGTGCAGGTCGTAAGACCAATCGCTTTACGTAACGTACGTGACTTAATACTGCAAGTTGATTTAAAATAATTAACAGGTTTACAAATAACTGAAAGCTGAAACTTGCATTCATCATGGATAAAGCATCAAAGATCTATAATAAGCAGATTGTTTATTGAACCATTAAAGCTTGTGTTCAATATGGGCTTACCAACAATTTCCGGATGAAAAGCGTATCTTTGAGAAACAAAAGCGTATTATTCTGTTATTTAAATCAATTAATCCGAAACGTTGACAAATAGATGACTATTGCAGTTATAATCCAAACTATAAGCATCTGTTTACATTATAAATATTTCAGCTGTCAAATATGAAAAGCAAATCGAGTCATTAAAGAGTTTCAATGGTTATAAAAATAGCATTGTAATATTAATGTTAGAAGAACGTTACGAAATGCATCGCCTAGAATAATACATGAATATTAGCCAAAATAGCATTTTAATATAAATGTAAGACCAACGTTACGAAATGCATCGCCTAGAATAATACATGAACCGAAGCCAGTTTTTCTTTTAATGAGACACACATCCATTATTTTCTCATTTATTGCTTCTTACGGTTACTAATTCGTTACAGATATGTGCATCCTGATGAGTAAACCGATCTCCATTCTTTGCAGGAAGTAATTACTGCAACAAGTGTTACATCCCCAAATATGTTATGTAAGCTATTACGAACACGTTAGAATAGATGGATTTCAGAAAAAAAAGGATAATTACAACACTTTGGAGCAAAACTGCCCATTATGCTTCGATTGTCTTCAGTTATAAAGATTTTAAACGATTTCCTGTAAACACGTGTAATAAAATATATAGCGTTGATACATTTACATTCCATTATGGGCAGAATCGTACCAACCCCCACATGTGTTATAAAAGACAAGTTGTTTAAACTATTTGACACTTTAGCAAAACTTCTATCGCACATAATATTTACACTGAGTTGATGAGTAAACTGTTAATTGCCCTTAATCTGAGACAATAACCTTTTCAGAGCTGTATTAACTATAGTGAAAACACATTCAATTACTATTGCATAAAGTTCATATGCAACAAAAGATTGCATGTTTTGTCCTTGCAAAACACATTCTTCAAGTGTTTACATAAGCCTGACGGCTACAGACAACATAACAAACGTGCATTATACAGAAAAATTACGCACAATTACTGTGTGTGGTGTAAGTATGTCTTACTAGACTCCCGTATAGCGATTCAAGCTCGGGTACAAAACAAAGTAAACACAGTGAAAATTCAGTTGCATAATGATTAATTTTAAAATGTATGCTTTATTATTCTTAACATCAGATATTAAATAAGAACATTCATCCTGTGCAGTATATCGTGTAAATTCAAAGTTTTTATCCGATCAAACTATGTTTATATACCAAGGCCTAAGTAAAGGCAGCTTTGGAAATACTCGTACAGTATGCATATTAATGTTACTATTCAAGGAAAATAAGTTTCAAATGTGTGTCAACTATACTTTGTCGCTATGCTTAGTGCATGTGTTTTTTTTTATTGAACACTGTAAGTGTTTAACAAATACATTGGATACATAGTATTTAGATGAACAGTATAATTTCCCATTGCGGTTGGTATACCCATCCAACGGTACGTTTAGAATATATATTCTTTATTTCCTCCGATATCGTATTAAATTAAATTTTGTAAATAGTGGATTGTAACAATATCTTAATTAATAAAATATTGGTATCTGTTAAAAGTGAGGAAAGCTTTAGTCTTATGTGAAATTGTTGGATAATATACCCGTCACTACAGACTGACGTTCTTACTGCGTTCAAACAGTCAACCCCGAGGCGATATTATCACAAAAGCCGATGTAAAGTTATCATTTAGAACGCATGCAGACTGCGTCCGAAGTTCGGCGACAATACGGACACGTTAATAAGAATATGTCATGCAATGCAGAAATATTTCAAAGCTCTATTGATGATTCTTTCTTAAATTGCTTTTAAGTTATTTAAAGTGAAGTGTACTAATTTGATCAAATAACGCATCAATAATCACGATTGTAATTGTTATTTGAGTGATTTAACAAACAAAAAAGATTGAAAACGCAAGTAACGACGGATGATATATAAAATATGAATTATTTCGTGTAATTGGTATTGTTCCTTTTGCAAACAAATGTCGTCGTTTATTTACTTTATGTCTAAAATAAAAAAAGGAAGCAATCGTTGCCGCAGGTATTTATGTTTAATCACTTGTTGGAAAAGGTGTATTCAGAAATGTTAATTTGATTTAACGCAATGCGTTTTTTCAAATGGAACATGTGTTGATAACCAATCTTCTTCTTAATTATGCTGCATAATAACAGTTTCTGAAAACATCCTTAATTTTTAAGTGATAACGCACATTATGTAAACCTAATATAACACGTAAACGTATTCAATCAATACGATGACTTTGAACGAGTCATATATTAAAATTATATATTAACAAACACGGAATAATATATTGATAAAAATAATTATTATGTCAGTTCCCACTATATGAAATTACAATGATCAAATATTTGTATCTAAGTGGAATGCAGAAAGATTATATTGATCATGAGTTCACTTGTTATATAATAAAAAAATGTCCAGCAGCTAGATAAGTAGACGCTCATATGCAAACGGTTAGTGGAATTGTTCATTGGATGTTATAACGGATATTAACACTTTGAACTTATGTTTATTTCATTATATTTCAAACAGATTTGAGTAATGTCAATGTTTATTTGCAAGTAATTAAGTTTCGTAAAACTAACAGCTTAATGTGAGTGTTGAGTAAATACTGAAAGTTGATTTAATATAACCAACATATCCCTAGCTGACTTAAATACTGAAATGTATATTCAACTTGAACAACTGCAGTGTGAAATGTGTTGCTGCGCAATGCATGTCTAAATGATTAAACAGTAACAATAAAAAGCAATGAGGATACAAGTATTTCCTTGAGAAACAAAAGCTGCTCGTGCGGTTGATGAAAATCAATTTAGTCAGAGGCAATGGCGCAAACCCCAATTTACATAATTATTATGAACATACATAACAGTGTCTAGGAACGTGACAACATTTATGTATTCACTTGTTGACTGTGTCGTCAGGCTGCGTTAGATACGTTTGCAGGTTGACACTTTTTCTTAATTTATTGCTGTTTATAGGGATTTATTCGTATGCGATAAGTGAATTGGGATGAGTGAAATGATCGGACGAAACCTTCATTATTCGTTAAGGTTTCATGTATTTTTACGTAAGCTATGTGTACAATATTGTTAAGGATTTTAGACATGGATTATAGTAAACGGTTTAACACAGTAAGACATTTCCGGTCAACATATCTACTTGTGTTTTTCATACGCTTCAGTCAAACAGGTAATGTCCATATTTAACCAAGTATATTTGATATTATATTTGATTGCATATGACTTCTGTATAACAACTATAAACTATGAGTATAAACAAACACATAACGGCGTGCATTTCTTGGAATTGCAAAGAAACAAGCATATACATTAGCATTGATACAAACTGTCTCCGCAACTGTTAACACAGTCAACACTTCGAGCGGTTGTCCGTCAGGAGTAAATATGCATATCGCTATTGTTTTATTATTTAAAACTCAGTCCCTATGTATCGTACAGACTTACAAATGACCTTACCGGTATTGTCCACCACCGATGCAGCCCGGCGACGCCCAGATGGGTCGATGACGTCTACGCGTCGGTCTACTCCGCCAGTGGTACAAACTCAGGGGTGTTGATTGTTAAACAGGTTTTGCAGACAAAACTCGGCTGATCAAAGACAATTAACAGGATTAAAATGGAGATATGTTACCACACCTTATTGCAATATTTAACGGTCGTTCAATTCCACTAAACCGCTATTCATAGATATCTGATAAAGAGTTGCAACCTCTTGCTGGTGACTCCTAAGTTACTCCCCTTTCACCACAGCGATTTACCGCGCACACGTATTACAAACAAATCGGAAAACAACTTCTCAAAGTGTTGTTGTTGTTGTTTTTAATTAGACATCGATGAAGATGTCATTTATTGAAAAACTACACAATTTAGTGCTGACGAAAATAAATGGTTTCACAGTATTCAAAACAGAAATCACAAGAAAAATTACATTAAAAAGAGATCTGATTGACTGCGTGTTTGGCATTTAAAAACGTGTGGACATTGATTAGATGAGCATGCGAAGAAATGCAGTACGGACTAAAGGAATGTTCCAAAACTCTCACTTACATTTTTTTTTAATTCTGGCAAACAAGTAAAAGATCATTATGCAAATACTAGTAGTTCGTTGGTTAAGCATTGCAGCGTCGTGTAATTTGGTGAAAGACGAGCACGGCCTAACATATCCTCGTTATTTACAACACACCCCAATCAGCAATCACTTCACACAAAGTAACAGGATCAAGAACATACGCCGTATAAGCAGTTTAATAACATAGGTATAATATAACAATTAAAAGCATTACAAAATAAACGCTTCTTAAAATAAGTGTTCACAAATCGTTTTCATTAAAAATATGCTTTAAACTTGACTTAATTGATTGATTTAGGTTGATTTTATCACTATAAAGTCAGGTTATAGGTCGCTTAGGTATCAATATTATCGATTTCGATTTGCTTTCGAGAATAATGCTCTCCGAGATGAAATCGCGTCAAGGTCCTTCCCTTCCTTATGAGGCCCAGTACACTTTATGAAAGCGTGCGACCGCAGAAAATCAAATTACGAAGCACTCTCATGCACGCAAACACCTACCCTCTGATTGCTGCAGACCCTCGCTATCAAACAGCGTTATGTTCAGTGCTGTCATCTCGCGGTCCATGATGACGTCATGAGTTTCCAGGTGCGTGTTCGGTCCGTAGGCCGAGGTCGTCCTAATGGCTCCCATAAATATCACGTGCTTGTTGAACTCCTCGCCGAGTTTCGTGTTCTTTAACTTGATATCGTCGTTGTCGTGCGGTATCGTGTCGAATTCGCGAATTCGTCGCGCAGATGATTCAGGCGCTCGATGATCGTGTCCTTAGAAAAGAGGAACTCCGTTTGGCTGCCGTAGGTGGCAATATTGGCGGATAATTCATTAGCGTCCTCCATGATGTTGATGTGGATGTTTATTCCGTCCAGTTGGTTTTCGAGCCGTTTCTTCTTTTCTCTCGCAAGAGCGTGCGACTTGTCCCTCAGCTCTGTTCGTCTGTGCTCCAGAGCTTTGACGGCGTTGTCAAAAACGGTATCGATGTTGCCTGTTGTGGTCTGTAGATTAGTGTCAAGCTGGTCAATGGTCGTCTCTATGGAAACGGCAGTATCCTTCGCGGAGAGCGTCCTGTGCTTCACATCCGACATTAACCCTTCCACGGTGCGCCGAATTTCTCCGTAGACTTCCTGAATTTCCCGGCGATCGTGGCCCTTGGACTCCTGGTGATCCGCAACGGCGCACAGAGCGCGAATCGGCCGGTCGCATGAACCCGAGAGGCAGTAGAAGGAGTACGGCTGCTCCTAGTGGGCGGCGACGGTGCAGTAGTGCACGGGTTGGAAGTCGTCCAGCGGAGCGTCTCTTAGCTCCTCCATGGACATGATGAAGTGGCGATTCGTCACCTTGGTGCGGTTGTGCGCGTCATAGCAGTATGCGCATTAGAACTGCGCACACTCCTTGCAGCGGTACTTGGCAACCTTTTTGCTCGTGCCTTCCTGACAAGCAATTTCCGGCGTGCGGCCCTGGACCTGCATAATGAGAGACGATGTTTTATTTCGTTTGTACCATAATTATCAACCATTCAACATTTTTAGCCTCGAAGTTGTTGGGCTTCTTTAATTTTCTTCCGGCATGTGTAAGACGTAGGCATTTACCCAGTAATAACACTAACGCTTACTTGATAGTTTGTCACGTAATTCTTTCTTAAAGTAACGGCAAAAATAAAATTCTTAAAATTGCGAATGGCAATGATAGTGAAACCATTAAGGGTTCAAAACTGGTTAATCAGCGTGTTAGAGTATACTTAATCGTAGCTCGATTGTTTCCCGATACTTGACGTCATTGCGAAGAATTCTCTCCCTGTGGGAATGGAATCCGAATTCTTCCGGTGGCAAGACGGATTACACGTATGCTACAAAAAAGCGACATTTATTAATATCAATACGTGATTATCATGTCATGAATTTCGATGCAACGTTCACGGACTAGCCACATTTTAAAACATTATTCAAAGAATAAGCGTTTGGACATTGCCATAAGTTGTTTAAAATCATAACCAATCAAAACCTAAGTATTAAACAGAATGAATACGTTAAA
Organism: Dreissena polymorpha; assembly: GCF_020536995.1. Taxonomy (NCBI): domain Eukaryota; kingdom Metazoa; phylum Mollusca; class Bivalvia; order Myida; family Dreissenidae; genus Dreissena; species Dreissena polymorpha. Next base: position 145,198,605 of record NC_068358.1, on the reverse strand, counting down.
TAAATTATCCACGCGCTTAAAGCACACAATAATACTAATAAGCAAATCGTACCTTTGAATCAAGTCAAATTAATAAAATATGTCCACGTCACAAAAATCAATCTGGCATTTTTCTTTTCGAGTAATGTTTGTCATAAGGATGTTAATTATGCTTTCCCCAATGGTTGTGACAGTAAATACTAAATACTGTGTAAAAATGGTAAACATATGCTTAGGTTAAATAAGTTCGACGCATTAACAGAGGCGGCTTCGAATTAATTGCCACAGACTCCAACAGGTAATTAAAGCGCTGTAGGCGCTGAAGGCCTGGGGTTCAATTTAGTGTGGCGTAAAATGCATTTAGTATGTATTTTCTGAATTTCTCCCTTTATCCGAATTTATACGGATTGACCCTAGCGGTTGAGTGCAGAAGCTCAGAGACTGTAAGAATAGACAATATTTGTGTATATGCTACAGTGTACATATACGGTGGAGGACTACACGATACTGGTGGTGGGAACGATAACCTTTTGTTCGAATCTACAGATCTGAGGTTCGTCTACATAGGCGGTGAATATATACAAACAGCAACAACATCATGGCTGCAAAATACCTGTTAGTGTTGGCGTCTAATAAATCACTTTCAAAAGCCTTAAATAGCCTTCTATTACATAATTAACAGATCAGGAAAACACTCATTTGTACTGTGTATACAAAAGAACATCAATTTACCCTGATAAAGAACGGTGAACAGATTGTGAACTTTATCTCACGTAGAACCTTTCGAGCTCGATTTGCGCACTCGATCTGCGCAATGAAATACCATATCCGGTTACTTCGTTTATTGATTTCCGAGAATGATCGTGAATATTAGTTTTGTGTGTGTTTTTTCTGGAATGTCTTGTTTACGCAAACAAATAACAATATTTAAAAAAATGTTTATAAATACCAAATAAAGTGTCTTCAAAAAAATGTCTCAGAAAAAAATTATTCTTACTGTCTCCGTAAACACTCTTATCTTTTCGGCCTAGTCCGTCAAGTGAGGAACTTATTATTGAATATGTTAACAATAAAAACTACGTCGAAGCCAATGCTTAGCAATTTTGCTTCAATAATATTTTTTTACATATTTCATGACACTGTCATGTTTTATAGTAATGTTCTGTATTTACAAGTCGGGTTATTGAGATCTGCGAAGAACGACTTTTATTGCGCATGAATTAAGTGGTAAATCGGACTTTTGGGAATTTAGTTTTCGGCAGCCAGCCAATTCGGATAGGCTCAGAAATTGTTATCATTTCTATTGCCTTGGGGCTACGCCCAGGCCACAAATGTAACGATAATTCAGATACATAAACCTTGGTGTGATTCACGAGGAACAACCTTGTCTCGTCCTCCCGTAACTGCTCGATGTGTTCGTTGGGCACGCTGTGACGAATCTCGCTTGTGGGACACTTATCGACGCCGCGTGTCGCTGTGGACTCGATGCACGAGGTTCAGAATGCGTGTAGGCTCGGGAGCACACGAGGCATCTTCAGGAAGTCGTTATACTCGAGCTGGCACTCCGGGCACTCCGTGTACTGCTGGCGAATATCTTCTGGGTGCAAGGCGCGGCGCTGCTTCCACTGGGCGCTATCTAGGCTACCGATGACGTCATGTTTTCCTTTTCTTTACGGGAACTGGGAAATATCAATATGACATCTTGCTTTATTTTCACGAAAAACATGTATATGTTAAGCAATTCCTAAGCTTTGGTGAAAATGTCATGAATAAAACAATAATGTTTTTTTGTTCAAGGAAACTAAAATACCAGTAGAGTATTATAGCAATAAAATAGTAAAATCACGAACTTTTCTGTTTTGCCGCAAATCATTTATTGCGTGTTTAATCCATATTTCAATTTAACATTTAAAGAAGAGCTGTGTTTTTGAAACACAATGCACCCTACTACACCGCTTTGAAACCACATATTTGACCTTTGACTTTGAAGAATGACCTTGACCTTACCCTTTCATCACTCAAAATGTGCAGCTCCATGAGATTCACATGCATGCCAAATATCAAGTTGCTATCTTCCATATTGCAAAAGAAATTACCAAGGTTAAAGTTTTGACACACACATACAATGACAGACAGACAGACAGACAGACAGACAGACAGACAGACAGACAGACAGACAGACAGACAGACAGACAGACAGACAGACAGACAGACAGACAGACAGACAGACAGACAGACAGACAGACAGGCAGACAGACAGACAGACAGACAGACAGACAGACAGACAGACAGACAGACAGACAGACAGAGAGACAGAGAGACAGAGAGACAGACAGACAGACAGACAGACAGACAGACAGACAGACAGACTGACAGACATACAGACAGAAAGACAGACAGACAGACAGACAGACAGACAGACAGACAGACAGACAGACAGACAGACAGACAGACAGACAGGCCAAAAGCAATATACCCCCTATCATTCGATCCGCAGGGCATACAAACATTCTTTCCGGAAAAACGTAATAGAATCATCGTATCCTTGCTTACAGTAGCTTTGAATAAAACAACTCTACGTCTTTCCAAATAATTCAGTTTAAGGTAATCATAATTTAATCCAATTTGGCAACCGTTATTTAATATAGTGTGTTCAACTTGTAACTTTTATACTTACATGTTCATTTCCAACAAACAACATTTACAAACCAATAAACTAATCCAATGATAGGGTGTCAAGCTAAAATGTATATAATAAATGTAATTAAGTTTAAAGTTGTCCAAACTTCAGCTGTCCTGAACGCCATTGATTTGTCAGGATTTCACCCGTGAATAGAATTATTGCAAGCCACGTTCAAAATTCATTTTGTAATAATTGATACGTGACTCAAAGCGCCGTGCTTAAATTGTATATTGAGACAATAGAAAAGTAAAATTTGATTGTTGTTGTAAAACAATACAACGCTTGCAGTTCGATATATTGGCAGTTTACCGTAAGTTCGAACTTAACAAATGATTTAAGTTATCAAATGCCAATTAACTAGTAAGATTGTTTATGTCTGTAATCAATAACATTAACCAGCATGGTCCGTTGGAATTATTATTGAAACTACAGCGTCATCATAAACAAAGGTAGCAGCGTTAAAAGTGGTGTAAAAATCAAAATTATAATCACTGGGGGCTGACGAGGTATAAGCGTAGTCCGTTTCGCTACGACGTCGGGTATATGTTTTACTACGAAAACATTGTGTAAATACACTACTTAATCAGGCGAGTTTCATCTTTTCTGGTATTTATGGATTAGAGAACGGAACATCCAGTAATGGTAAGTACTTATTTTCAATAACAAACTAATAACAAATGTGCGTTTTTGCAACCTTTACATTTATTTTGAGCTAAAATCGAAATATTTTTATTTGAAGCAATGCATAAGGTGGTTATTCTGTTAAAATAGCCAATTACGGTAACCTAAATTGAATAAAACTTCATGTTCCTTTGATTCAGAGTACATTACACATTTTTAAAGTACAAAGCAGGTTATGAACATATATTTTAATTATTCAAATGGTTTGTTTCGAAGGAAATTACAAGTCGCTTAATGTATAGCTTTTGCACAGAGTAGTATTGGTTGTGCTACGAAGTACACATATAATGTATAGGTTACTCAACGAAGTTTCTGTATCATTTTCAGGACATATCACATGCAGTTTTCAGTTACTGCAGACTGCCATTTCCCAGTGAAAAAGATGCTGTGCTTCATTGTGCGCATGAACATCCAAACGGAAAGGTTTCCTTTATGTGGGAGATGCCTTGTGACACTGCACCAGGTGTACAATACAGAAATCGCACGTTCAATATTATGGGTTGCGACATAAAAAAGTATGCCGAAAATATAACATTCAATCCGGTTTCTGGCAAGTCGATAATTCCGACAAAATCTACAGTGACAGAAAGTCCTGTGCGAAAGATATCACGTATAAACACACCAACAAAATCTGTCCATTGTCAGATTATTTATTATTATTTATAGATTATCCTCATTATCTCGAAGTTGTAAGGACATAAAAAAATAGTTGGGGATATCTGGAGTTGGAGATAAACATTCGACGAAACCCGCAGACGAAAACAGAAAAAGGAAAACCGAAAGTAAAGCCCAAGTCTCACTATTGCCGGTAGAGCCCCGGTCTATACCGGTTTGCTAACGCAGGTCGACAGGCGAGAACAGGGATGATTCTTATATTTTTTTTAACGCGGTCACACTATTTTCCGCTTCCGCCCCGGTTGAAGCCGGTCAACGGCCCGGCAGAGTCCCGGTCAACCCCGGACTGGTTTATACCGGTGAAGCCCCGGCAGAGCCCCGGTTGTCGCCGGTAATGCCCCGGTTGATCCCCGGTGAAAGCCGACAGCGTTCCGGCAGAGCCCCGGTATACCGTCACTACGCCGGCACGCAACGGGGCTATACCGGCATCAGACACCGTTAGAGCTTTGGCAACGCACCGGTTTAACCGGGGACAACAGGGGCTCCACCGGGAAAGTATAAAAATGTTTAATACCTCCGGTATGAACCGGGAGTCACCGGTAAGGACCGGCAAGACTGGCTTGGCAAGGGAACAACCGGGACTGCACCGGGAAAAACCGGGACGGCACCGTCAGAGCGCCGGTTTACTTATGTACCGAAGCTATACCGGGACTCTGTCGGCATTCACCAGGCTCGCCGTAGCTCTGCCGGGGTCTGTTTGGGCCCGGTGGAGCTACGGTGCCGTCTCGGTTGTTTCCGGTGCAGTCCCGATTGTTTCCAGTGCCACGCCGGTCGTTGCCGGTCGTTCCCGGTGACTCCCAGTTCATCCCGGAGGTATTAAACATTTTAATACTTTCCCGGTGGAGCCCCGGGTGTCCCCGGTCGACCACAGTTAATCCCGGTGAAGCATCGGTTCATCCCGGTAGGGCCCCGGTTCATCCAGGTAGATGCCTGATCACGCACCGGGGCTCCGCCAGCATCATAATGAGACTTGGCTTTAACCGCATTGTAACACGAGGTAAATTTACCGGCCGTCATGCACGCAGTAAACAATAACCTGTGACAGAAACCCACTGCCACACCTTTACAACAATACATTGATTAAACAATTGCGGATTTGTGCCATTGGGGTCCTACTTTCCACACCTTACGGCTGTTACAGGTGTTGATTTTACAGGTAAAATGATGTATACTAACATGATATTCATCTCAAAATTAGTTGGCGATAACAGATTTTCAAAAAAAAAAGCTTTGATGTATACAATGTAAAAATCAAAATCCGTATGAGATAAAGAAGGATCGAAGTTGGGACATGGGATTTACTTTGACATAAGCAGTGTTTCGAGATAAGCGAGTTGGACATAACGAGGATCGAACGAATGTTAATTTATAAAAAATATCGTATGCTAAAAACCTATCGTCGGTCTCTTTCCAAAAGAACTAAGGCACATGGAAATATATTTGTGTAAGTTTTATTTTCTCTATTATTTTTAAAATAGAAAATAACAGATCCTTATAATTCAAAGAACACATTGTGCACCCCCTGTAACCAATTAAACTGAACCTCATTTGTCAATTTTTAGCCCTACTGTTGTGTGAATGAACACTGATGAACAATTTATTAATACTCTTAATGCAACAGAAACAATAACTATGTCAAGTTGAAACAATTAAAACATGTTGACAAACTCTTACCTTGCAGATACAATTCAGATTAATAGATTAATACTTAGTTAATGTAATGATGCTCAGTGTTTAAGTGTTTTATTTCTCATTATATACCTTATTTTAACATTGCAAAGCCAACTTAGCACCTATGTGAATATTCCCATTTGAATATTTGAATAGGTTAAGCCCCAGTAGCACCAATGTATATAACGTGTCACGAAACAATTATTCAAGCATTTAAATGTAATGTGATTGAGGTTTTACTTTCAAAGCTTGAGGCATATCATATCATTTAGACATGTTTAATGTACCTCTTTGTAAACCAAAGCTATGATTTAGAAAAGTTATTTTTTGAATGAGGCTAAATTTCAAAATAACTTCATGTGTGGCAACACCTATATTCATATATCAATTGTACATACTAGAAATTGATCAGATATTCATTGCAATTACTTGGGGCAAGTTGTATCTGATGGAGTGACATCGCATTCATGTCCCAGTGTTGCATACCAGTATATTTAACAAATCATCTATTAAACAACATGACTTGAGGCAAACTAAAACATGTGCATATTTAAACCACATCCATACACCAATGTAACACAACAGTATATTTAAAGGACCAGATATTCAACTATTATAACAAGATGCTGCATATAATAAACATGAAGTCCCTCGGCGAGAGACTTGTCAGTATAGAATTACTGTCCCATTTTAATAATAATAAAAAAAAAAAAACCTGAGGCCATGTGATGTGTGTGGGATTATTGTTAAAGTGATTCTTTTCACTGAGTAATATTGATGTAAAATGAACAGTCATTTTGGGAAAGTCAATAACTTTTACCTTATAAATGTGTCTAAATCCAACAATGGGTCAATGTCAAGGTCAAAATAAAGTTGGTGATGGGGGCTGTTTAGAAAATTCATATATAAAACATCCATCAACTATCAAAGCTTTGTAGCTAGACATACTGATTCTTAACGAAAAACATCATTTTGGGTCAATAAAGAATGTAGACCTTCTGAATAAGTCACAGGAATTAACGGTTTGAAGCAAGAGGTACCGATGTCAGACTAAACAAGTAATTTCTGTATTAATCCATGTCTTAAAGTTGGCCAAGGTCAAGATGAGGTCAGTTAATGCGGGTGTTTTGATAGTGTTCAAAGACACCAGACATGCAAGTATGAAAGCTGTGTAGCAAGTGATTTTGATGTTAGACAAAATTATCATTTATGGGGTTAACCTCTTAAAATTTCCATTTTGGGTTAACCAATTACAATGTCATTTTTGGGGTTAACCTCTTGCAACGTAAGTTTTGGGTTAACCTCTTGCATTAGCATTTTTTGGGTCAACCTCCTGCAATGTCATGTTTTGGGTTAACCTCTTGCAGATAAACTGTCAGACAGAATAACTAGCAGTCCAATCCCTTTATGCCTCTTCTCATCAGTGAATTCCAGGGGCATGAACTATTGATAGGTCGCCATGGTATAATTGATATGGTGTCCGCCTAGGGACCGGAAGGCCATGGGTTCGATCCCCACTGTGGGAGAGTTCTTTAGATCTTCTCCAGAGACACCAAGTACTTGTTCTAGGCCCAGGAAACGGAATCGAAAGCGTTTCAATAAGCCTGAGACTTTCGATGCAATCGAGCTAAAATAAATAGGTTTAAACTAAACTCTTGATACGCATTGGATATTTGTATTTTAATGCCTTTGATTTTATTTTCATTTACTTTCAGTAGTATATATATAGGCTAAGAAGATATTCACCATAGGTATTTGATTGCAAACTGGTAGCACAGATATGTTATATAAAACAATATTAACATGCTCCATATATGTAAGACAGTAAAAGCTTCAGGGTAGGTTAGGTTTAAACGGTCTTCTGCTTTAATTATTATAATTATATTGCCATGTACATGTAATTGAATTAGAAAATATAATGCTAGATAATCACACTTGGGTTTGGATTCCACACTATGTATTTTTTAATATTATTTTCCAAAGCATGATTAGTCTCATAGTACTGAGAAGGCCAAAGACAAGTCCTGTAGATAGAATAAACATGTTAACATTGATTAAAGAGGAATGATTACACATTGATTCTAAGATATCATTAGCATTTGTAACAGTAACAGTACTTTTGACATAAACTGATATATATCTACCTATTTTCAATCATTTAGTATGATGAATGAAGACAAGACTTAGTTGTATAAATAACAAATTTAAAACAATTGAATTGGATGACATTTCCAAAAATTAGTTCCTAGTCAAGCTTGTGAAAAATGTTGGATATTAATTTTCAAATCAGATACGGTAACATCACACCAACTGTTAGTGTGCCAACATGTCTACAGTTATGGACAAAATAATTTACACTCACATGTTTACATATAAACGGATGGCAAATCAACAAAATCATTAACAAACAATCACTGAACAAACAGCATAGACTGTTTAAAAAACACATAGAATGCACACTATTTTTAAATATATACAAACACAAAATGTCATTCAATCACAGTCATTCCTTCATGTGATTACACATTCCCAATAACATTGTTCTATAAAAACAACATAAGATAATAACATGTTAAACGAAGATTGAATATTTAAAAAAATTTGCCCCCCAAAAATATCACGTTGACCCAAAAACATTAGTCGAGGTAAAGTAGGAAAATGTCAAGATAAAATGCCAAAATTAGCTGCTGTGGGTGTGTAGATAGTTTTCATTGATTTTATCCATTGAAGTACCCACGCTTTTTGGCAAGTGGTATTTATGTTACATAACACAATATTAATTTTCGATTGTTAAAGAATCTTGACCATAAAAATAAGTGTAAGTCCAAAAGAAGGTCCATATTAAGGTCCAAAAGAGGTCAGAAGATGTTGACAGTGTTCGAAGACATCATCCACTCAAGTTTCAAAACTTTGTAGGAAGAATGATTGATGTTTTACAAAACAAGTCATTTTGGGTCAACCTAGTACAAACAGAAGATTAAATCAAACAAACAAACCACCATAGGGACAGGCCAAAAACTTTATCCCTCCCGTCATCTTAGGATGCTGGGGGCATAAACATTGGTAATAATATCATCACTTTTTGATAACATCAATAAAATCCTATTAAATTTTAACCACATATCTGCCTATTAAATATAAAGAAACAGAATTAATTAGAAAACAATAAAATAAATCATGAACATTTATTAAAGGAGCATATCTTACAATGCTGTGAGATTCTGAATATGAGATTACTTTTTGCTTACAGTATGGATAAAAATATGAACTATATTGTGTATATTTAGTGTATGTAGCCAAATTCTATTTGTGGAACTAGATGTAATAAAAGGAGTGCTAACCTATCACAAAATGTGCGCTTTGCAAGAACTTGAAAACACTGATCAGTAAAGGATGCAATAACTTGTTATAAAAGAGCTGGAGACAACAAGAATCATAGACAAAAAGATCAGGTTACGATGTTTTAATGGTCTTATGAATGTTATGATTGTGTAATTTTAGGTTAGCTTCTTAAACACACAATTTCATAACAATTCCCCCATCTAATATCAATGAATACATTTTTTTAAAGTAAAAGTGACCTTGACTTGAATAGCTTAAAGTGCAAAATTAAGCTATGTATGCATGTAAACTACGAATAAACATCATTTCTGCACAATTCGACACTAATACAAACTCAAGGTAATTAGTGGAAAATGTTGTGCCAGTGATAGTATAACAGAGCTTTATCTTAAGTCAACTTGCTCCAGCTGGAATTGCAAGCAAACTCAAGTGATTTCACATAAACCGTTTACCTATTTTTTGTAACAATTACTTTGACCCTCGCCCAACAGACTCCAACAGCAATTTCAATCGAGTTCTGCAGGTACGCTACCTACACATTAGTGTAATAACTCCTTCAAAATAATGTTATTAAGAGGAAACTGTGATATATTTTTCGAAATAATATCAATGACCTTGACCTTATATTGCTGATCTTTTAAACTTGGTAGAGATAATAAGAACGCGAACAATATCACCAAGTTTCATGATGATCTGATTTAAACATTTTGAAATAGAATGCAGACAACTCCTGTATGTTGCCTACCTGCCCCCAACAGGTGTTCCCATAATTTTTGTCTTTCTTTAACGGGCATACACACAATTAAAAATGTAAAATATAAGACTAACATATAATATACAAAAATGAGTTATGTCCCAAAAAAATCTTAATTCACTAAATACAAGTTGTGAACTGTTATTATTTGTTAGACATGATTTGTGTTAAAACGCCAAAACCGTAACAATTAATTGTTATTAGTTTATAAACCACGGCCTTTAATCACGCGCGCCACCTCTTTCTGTGATGCATTGATAAATGAGCATTATTTTTAAAAATCGGATGTAGTGCGATTCAGTGTGATTATAAATTCATCCAAACATGTTGGAAACATACAATCACAATTAATTTAAAAACATAGGACCTATATAAGTTGTGGCATGGAAAAAAATGTAAAAGCAAATGGATGTATTTTGCCTGTGTCACGAGCAAATTCCCAGCCAATTAAATTGCTCATTGCATAAAACGATTGCTTTGAACCTGTACAAGTGAATGCATGCTCAAAAACATCGGCTTCTAGCCGATCTAATACATTAATTTGCATTTTGTAAAAAGAGATGGGGCGAATGCTAAGGAGGTGGCGCTTAGATTAGTATGTGGCGCCAATTCACATTTAAAGCTATTTTAAAGTGAAATATTTTATGTTATGGTTTCTATTATGTTTACAGGAGCCGTATTCTCTAATGTACGTAAGTCTCAAATCTTAGACTCAGCTCAAGTTTCTGACTCAGATTCAAACTCAGGCTTACAAAACTTAATTCACGAAACATATACCGGCAAGTTTTAGACTCAGACTCAGTAAGGTAAGTCTCAAATGCTAAGTCTACAATCTTAAGACTTACGTAATGCAATCGCGACGTAACGTTCTACGCACGTAAACATTTCGAAATGGCCGCCGCACGACGCCACTTGCGTTTTAATAATTTGAGAATTCAAAGAGTGTTTATCGACCGAACGAATCCCTTGGAAATATATCGGGACATTGAATTATATATATAACGTTTTCGTTATACAAGTCCGGGTATGCTTTTTATTTGTAATCTGAAGAAGAGCTGAACCAGAGTACAATGCGGAGCCTGCCAGTTCCGGTCGCCCTGGCAGTATGTACCTACCTGAGTTACGTGGCCTGCGGTGATCTGCAGCTCACCGTCGGTGATAGTACTGGCCTGTCACAGGCAACGGTTAGCCGTGTCTGTGCACAGGTCAGCGATATTCTGGCAGCGAAAGTGCCGGATTTCGTAAAATGTCCAGCTGGTGCAGACGCCGCCCTCGCAAAACAGGAACTTGATGCCATCGCTGGTACGTGAGTGCATATAAGATGTATGCTTGTGCAACTGTCCTAACGTATTATAGACAACTGTCAAATTCGTAATTATCCGCGCGTGTTTGTTGTCTTTGTGAAAATAATCTCCAAACTAAATGTACGTGAACATGCACTAATTTGATAGATAATACGTTTTGTTTGAATGTTATAGTAATAACATATTTTTAAAAATATCACTAACCATCATAATGAATTTATTTCTTATTAGTGATACCTATTTTTAATCGTTTACAAGACAATAACTTGACATAACTTTTATTTGCATTACTATAACGGATCTATTTATAGATGTCGCAAATATTATATTACAATATTTGCCTAGATCTATTTAAATTGCCATGACGCAGGTGGTCGCGCATAGGTTCTCCAAAAAAAAAAATTGCATTCTAGTCGGAGGTTCGAAATCAATAATAGGTCAGATTTATTTTTTAAAGATTGTAAATATAAAGCATACCGATTCTTTTGATTATTGTTTCTAGCTCTTTAATGTAAAGGGAATTTCCGGGGGAATTCATTATTTATTTCCAAGGTTATTGGATACTGATGAATGCTACACAATTTAAAACAAGGCACTATACATAATTTATCTTCGGTTATTATACACCCCGTTTCTAAGTAATAGGGGAAAAACCGGAATCCATGTGTACTTGTGTCCGTCTGTCTGTCTTTGTATTAATTGAGTTGCCTTATACAATACATGTCTGAGGTAAATGCTGTATAATATGCATTAATTGACAGAAAGTGCATTGTTTCAATGTGCTGTATTCTTAAAATAATAAAAACACTCGAAAGCTGAAAACATATTTTATTCTTACGTGACCGTATTAATTGAATGTTCAATTATGATGATATTAAATTTGATAATCAATTTAAGACATGTCAGCATATCACATAACTTCTAACTGACTTAAGGTAAAACGTTCATCCCATATTACAGACATACAGTCACAGATCACATTACATTTAAACCAAAATGCATTTATTTATTAATATTTACATTTCCTCCAAAAAAGCTTAATTTTAAATGATTAACTTTCAGGTTTCCCAAAAACTTTGGGATGTATTGATTGCACACACGTGCACATAAAAAAGCCTAATGATCACGTGGAAGACTTCATAGGGCGAAAGGGTATACCCACAGTCAATGTTCAGGTATGGCTTCAACATATTTTTGTGTAATGCTGACACGTTTTTTACTTGTTTTTCTACACGCTTATTGTTTACAAATAATTTATTAAACAACTACATGTTAATTTTAGCCGGTTGTTATTCGTAAACTAAGAAACATGTCATCAGTTTTATATCAACTTACATAGAACAAATTAATAAAATATGTATTATTTAGTTAATGAATATGTGTTAAAACAATGTTATGCACGTTTCATATTCACAGGCTTTGTGTGATGCACACTACAAAATTACAAGTTTCAATGCCAGCTGAAATAGAGTTATGGAGTAGTTGCACAAAAAATAATAAGATTTTTTTAATACAAAAAGGGCATAAATCTACTATATCGAATGTCAGAGTTATGGCACTTTGTCGCATATTGACACTAAACACATCTGGAAAGTTTCAATTGAATACCTGTAGACTAGTAGAAGCACATGTGGATTGGTTCTTATTTTCCTCTATATGCCAAACCTGTTTGGTTGAGTGGTATAACTTGGACTATTGAAGATGCTGAATTTGTATCTTTTCTGAAATGTGTTATTGTTTCAACTGTTGGTAATTTTGGCAATCGCTATCCATCCACAAATTCAGCAATTTCAATGTCTACAAGCTATTTCAAACCTTGCCATTGTAATATAATGTTTTTGCCTGTAAACATAAGGAATATTGTTCTTCATTTTTATTTATAAATGCACTAATATATTTTCCATTTGGATTTTCTCAATTTCTACCGTCAATTTGTTTATTTCTAGATTTAACTTTTCAATGTCTTTTTCCACGTTGTAGATGTCTGCGTAGTTAACGTATTGCAAGACAATATTTTATCGGTCTTCTTTGTGAATGCTGAAAAAAGGTTTAAAAGTGTAATTTTGAAAATGGACGTATTCTCATGTTATGACATTCAAATGTTTAAATCAAGACATATCGCATAATCTATTCATTAGTACTTAACTTTGGCATATTTAATGCTAACTATATTTCAAAGTAGGCATGATATTTTTTTGCATACTAAAGAAGAAGTTATACAGTGCTTGCTTTCTCAGATGGTTTTGTCAATCCAGTTTTAAGAACTGGTATTCCATCAATGCAAGTTTCATACTTTTAAAATGTCTTCTTAATATCTGTTATTTTAGACAATCTATGCCTTTCAAACAAAATAAGAATGAACATTGTGTGATCTTTTGCAGTGCACTTACCTGCAATTAGAGCTACCATAATACTAAGTTTCAAATTGAAAACCTTTTTAGTGGTTAAGATTTGCTATGGAACCTATCCAAAACTTAGATTCTTTTCGCTTCATGCCTCTACTGACATTACATGTGGAATCTGAACAAACAACGAAAAATTAGATTGTCACTTTAAAAATTAAATTAATTATATCCAGTGATGTTTTTAATGCTATACAATGGACAACTAATGTTTATATGATATACTAAAATTAATGTACAAATAACCCAGCGTTAATTTTCAAACAAAATGTTTAATGTTAATTTATTGCATGTTTTTTCTTCTTTTTTGTAAAGGGTAAATCTTTATTATATTGTATACTGTGTTCAATGTGATGTATACATATTGTTTGCATGTTCACTGTGATGTTATCATATGGTTTGCATATATATGATAATCTATTTATTCACCATTGTGTTCTTCACTGCTGGCTGTTGTGGCACACTCACTTCTTTTTAATGCATATGAAGAAGCTGCAAAAACAAAAAGCAACACTTTATTCAAACAGATAACTTTATAAAACACTTATGCACATACACTTATGCTCATTAATACTATTTTAACACATTACAATTATGCCAAAATTTGATGTATTTATAACAACAGTTAATTCAAAGATTTATTAATATGGAAAAATAAGTAATGTTATTATTTGTCGTTGAAGATAACATTTATTGTAGCATTGTGTGTTATTTGCTGTTTATAAATAAGAACATCAGGAAGATGAATGTTTGAATTGAATTGCTATTGTTGTGTTTTAAACCTGTCTTAAAGTACTAATAACTTATAATACAAACAATACAAATGATAACTGTTAATTTATTTGATTTCAGTGTGTATATATTAATATTGAATGCACACATTTAAATAGAAGCGTAATATGCAATAAATGTACATTTATTGTAAGGTATATGGTGATTTTTTAATGTACCGTTCTGTTCCGGATTGCTCGTCGTTGTTTTTGCCATTGCCAAAATTGACATCTGTGATGTAACAACTAAAAAACATATATATGATCAATAAAACTATAAAATAAGTTGATAATTATGTTCATTTGTGTTGGTACTTTACATTTAGGTGTAGCATTTGATGACAATGTATTTTGTTGCAAAACATGGATTAATTATTTCAAAGCGACGCTTTAACAGTTCAGTGAACATGTTACATAATACGGACTATATATCACAAACTCCAAAGATATAAAATGCTACATAATAAATGATAAATTATGATAGCCAAAGATACATCATTTCAATACAGTCATACACACAGTTATTGTAATACTAGTATATAAAATATAAAAATCTACTTGTTTAAGGCTTTGTAAATAAAATAAAAATAAAAATTGATAATTTTATATTAACAGACACAAAGACTCTTCCAAAACATGTCTCAGATTTCAAACAAAATCAGCCCTTGCAGCCTAGAATGTTTGACACTTTGGCGTATTAGAGATAAATAAATATTGTACATTAAATAACTTCATTTTAAATAATAAATTGTTACCGTCCGAGTCTACTCCCCCTGTTATTCATTGAACAACAGGGTGGCCTTCCATTGGTGAGGCAAGCACCTCCGACGACGATGTAAACTGGACTGCATTACCACGGCCCTTGCCTGGGTGCCGCATTTTTTCGACTTTTGTTATGTGTACATTGAAAGAATAACAGATCATGCTGTTGGATTACCAATAAATACTATGTTTGCATTTGCACTTATTCCTTGAATAAATGAACTCAACAACAAATTTGAAACTGTGATATCTAACACAAAGGAAAGTAAATATATTCTTGTTAATCTATTCGGACAAATCTCTTCTTTTTTAATATGTTAAATTATTTATTAAAGCAACTGTTACGTTTTTTGGTTTTCAAATTTGGCTTAAATGACTGCCCAATATGCCAAGAGATGACATGTAGGTATCATAAAGTCTGCCACGTGTGGTCTATGCATGGACCAAAGAATAGGTCTCTGGGTTTATGACACCATGTTTTCTTTGTAATTGTCTGTGCAGTATCCGATCATAACAAGATAATTTGTTTGTGATGAACAAAGGTGCAATTAAACACTGGTTAAAAATGCTGAAACAAAAAGTGTCAAAATTGGTGTGAACAAAATTTAAAACAATTAGATTTATCATGAGAATTTATTTTAATGTGTAACAAGGTAAGTTTGTACTGATATATGAAGGTTCAAATCAGTTACTATAAGTTGCGTACATAAAAGCGATATATGTGTTGTTTGTTTTCATCCTCAATTGTTTTTGTTCTTTCATTATTTTTTTGAAAGAATTTCAATATCTGAGAATTTGTATACTAAAAATGGTCGAACAAAAGCGCCAAGTAGAGAGTTTTTGGTGGACACCACATACCGAGCTCTTAGATTGTGTTCCACTTCTGAATTCGTTGTAAGTAAAAACAAATAATAACAACAATATAATCGTTCCAGGTTAAAGTTGTATTCAGGCATAATTAGCAAAAGTATATTTGATATTATGCGTGATTATCAATAAAAACGATGATTTGGTCAACCTTCTCTATATGCGCTTATATTAAATCCACCTCTGTTTGTCAACCAGTGAGCGGATTCTTAACAATGCAGGTGCGCGTGATTTCACGCATTAACTCGTCTATAAGACGAGTTGATTGTTATTGTTTACATTCGGGATTTTCCGCGCATGCGCACTGACTGGTTGGCAAAATCACTGGTTACAGAAACGTAAAACATGTATAAAGGGCTTTTGTTTAGTCAATAAATCGATACAAAAATCAGAAATAAACATTAAAACTCTCAAAAATAGTGCAAATATATCATATTTAGTAACAATAAATGTTTATTCATAAATTTAATTCCCTCTTAAAATACGAAGTAGATATAAGCATCAGAGTAAACGTGGTCGAAAGTCTCAATATTGACAATTCCACAAAACAAAGCAATACATTAGCCCTATTCTTTCTGGTAGTAAGACTTAAACACATAATATTTAAAAAAAATAAACATATATTTGTTTGTTTATACTAATAAGTGATGTGGATAGTGATATTTTTTATCACCGACCGAAAGTGTTTAGGTGCATTTAATAAATTATAAAACAACGCCCTAAAGTGCGAAATGCATTACAATTTTAAATGTTGTGGTAATTTTCTTTTCCATTGAATAAATTTTTCCTTTCGTTTCCATTAATGATAATATTAAAAAAATTTAGCATACAAACGGGAAAAAATCTGCATATTATTCAAATTGAACTGTCTTTGCATGTATATTGATATCTCTTTACCAGTGATAAGGAGTGATACAAATCTAGCATTTTTATGCTTAATCAAATCTATTTATTTAAGTTATTTAACGCAAGTATTTTTTACCATGTTGTGATTGCTTGTTTTCACGATGGTGTTTCGTACACTGCAGTAACGTACGTCCCGATCTTTACACGTAATGGCGGAGTTTATATTTGCCGGTACCCGTTAAAAACCTTAATTGAGTTGCAGTAAAATTGCACACAATTTTAAATGTATAGTTTATAAACACTGTACCATTATGATTAAACTGGCTAATATATATGCACTTGTTCCTGTTTATCCATTTCTGACAAATGTGTTCATTTTTTAAATGTTGTACTGAATCAACTATGAAGTATATTGTGTATTTTGGCTTTAACATTTGGCTTAAATGACTGCTCAATATGCCAAGAGATAACATGGAGGTATCATTAATTGTGATTAATGACCAGACACTCGTCTGCAACATGTGGTTTTCGTTGTTAGTAAAATCAAATAATAACAACAACATAATCGTTCCAAAAATGATTTTCCTTGCATGTTTAGGTTTTATTTAGACATAATAAGCAAAATTATATTTGATATTGTACGTGATTATCAATAAAACGATGATTTGGTCAACCTTCTCTACACTGAGGGACTTTAAAAACGCTCCACTTTATACAAATATTTGTTCACGATTAAAAAATAAGTTAGATTTTTTATTATAAATTATATGTTATTTACAAGTAAACCATTTATACCCGCTAAAATCCGCAAGGAAATTGAATGTCGTAAAAAGCTGGCAACACATAAGCTATTTATACGTTTTTTTGCACGTGCTTCACGAATATATCCACGAAATAAAATCTTAACCTGTTGTATGTGTATGTAATCGTTTAGCATACACGAAAAACACAAAATATAGTTTAAAAACGTGTTCGCTAGCATGCCACTCTTACTAGAACATGAGCGTTCAGATGCTGTTGGTATGCTGAGAGCCGGAAGTGGCGTAACAGACGTCGCGCGTCAGTTTAATTGCGCGAGATCCACGGTTAATCGCCTTCCGGAAAGATACGACGTCACTGTAAGTATTAAAGACCGTCCACGCCCGGGTCAGCCCAAGAAAACAACGCCTTGACAGGACGCCAACCTTCGACGCGTTCACAGACGTTACCGCGCCCGGTCTGCCACCCAGAGTGCTAGACAAACAATTGGTATCCGTGGGTAAGTTGTGCACCATATTTTATCATTTAACAGTATCCAGATTAAGTTTGCAAATCCAGATTATTTGCAAACTTATTTTTTGTATTTATTGAACAATTGTTATGAAATTTTGCATATTTGTAGGGGGCATTGAGTACATACATATAATTGAAAAAAGAGTTAAAATGTTTTTGGAAAGTAGAGTTATTTGATGATAAAGTTGCCATCCCCCGTTGGATCCCAACGGAGTTTTGGCTCCCCCGTTAAGAATTGCAATTCTCCAACGGGTGTTTTTTCCAGACGGGAGAATTTTACCTATATTTTACAAAAAATGTAATTTAAATATTATGCTTTGTTTTCTGTTTCTATGTTTACAAATACACATGTTTAAGTTATAATTGTAAGAAATATGTACTTTAATAAGAAAATAAAGTGTTTGTAGATTTTCTTCCACCGTGGGGTTTTGATGGGGGATCCCGTCCATCTCCCATATCCATTAAATTCCAATGGGGTTTTCACGGGGGACCCCGTCAATCCCCCATTTAAATTAAAACCCAATGGGTGTTTGACGGGGGATCCCCGTTTAACTCCAATTTATAAAGAACTCCAATGGGAGTTTGACCAGAGAAGGGAGGGGGGGGATCAGACTTCAATAAACAGTTTATACCCATTGCAATATATTCCATTGTATAAAGAGTAAAAGACACCAAACTTTATTAAATAATTGATGTTTTAAGGTGTCAAAATCAATTTATCATTTTTGAATTTTCTTAACTCGGTACGTTACGTTGAATAAAATGTCTTTTTGAAAGAGATTAGACCCACATATTGCTATTTCTGGAAAGATGAATTTAAAACGTTCCATAATTTTGAAAGACTGTATAAATAATATAGTGACTTATCTCGAAAATATATTACATTTACCTTTTGATAATCCAAACGTTGCTTTTATCCATTTCTGTGATGATAAATACAATCCAGAAAGACAATAACATTGGAAACATACTTATTGCCATTCGGAATTGTATTATTGTGTTGTTTATTCCCCTTAAACAGTTTTTGAAGTTTTTTGCTCGAAATTTTGAGTCCGTCTATAATGCGTATATGACTCATTTTCGCGAATATGAACGAAACGAACGAATATGATCGAATATTTGCAATATTGATGCTTTTTCTGCAATGTTTTTATCAACAAATTACAGTTTAATTTAAAATACAATTAAGACTGTTAACATAAATAGAGCAATTCTCTAGCCATTATCATGTTTCGAACTCTAAAGTCATGTTCGCGAATATGAACATTGTTTTTAGGCTATACAATAACCACGACGACTCCACAATACAAGGTTTACAGTCAACTCGTACCTAAGTCAACTCGCACGGTAGTCAACTCGCACGTTGTTTGGTCAACTCGCACGGAAGTCAACTCGTACCTAAAAGTCAACTCGCACGGTAGTGAAACTATTGATGTGTTTATGGGTTCTGAATGAGTTATTTATGCATAAACACAATGAGAAATACTTTCAGAGTTTAGTTCAATACTTTTTATTGCAATATTTTCACAAAATAACGCATTTTTTTAACAAATTGTGTTTACACCAGGTTACATTATCGGCACATTATAACAGACAGTAAACGTACTTTTTAATATATATTTTTTAAACTATTATTTTTATTAAAATATTTGAAACACACATTGTCAAAGCTTTATCATGTACACAAGTAGACATTCATCTATATACTTTTATTTTAATATTTATTTCAATATTTACATACAGTATCAAAGCTGTACAATATGTACACAAGTAGACATACATCTATATACTTTTATTTTAATATTTATTTCAATATTTACACACATTATCAAAGATTTACAATATGTACACTAATATTGTAATTTAATGAATAGGACATAAAGACTGATAGAAATATGAATTATTAAGAATTTAATATTTGTCATAAAACTATTAATGAAGATCCCGTTACCTATGGAAAACTTATTGCGCACACAATTATAAGTAAAAAACGTATAACAATAATGTTAACGTGAGTACAAATACGTATAGCTTAGTATCATATAAACCGAGTATATATGATTATCATACCTACATGTATTGAAACATTTTTGTACGCAAAGATTATTAATTTTACAATAATAATCAGTCATAATACAATTTTACAGAATCAAATGTGTATTTAATTAATAATTTAATAAAATGGCCCAGCATTATTAAAATTTGAACATGAGTTACAGTTCTACATTAATTAATTAAATATTAAATTGTAAAGCATGACAAATTAAAATATTTATTTAAGTATTCCATACTACAGCCTTATTTCTAGGCAACCCCTATCAGTAATAGCCTTATCTACCCCTCGATTATCAGTACCCTCATCAGCTCTGAATGTCTGACAGATTATCTGTTTATTGTAATTTTAGGGGTGGGAAATAGGATATGGTGTTTTCAGGTATTGTTACTTTCTTGACTGATTAGGTGACATATGGCTTATTATTACAATTCCAAATTAACAATTAAAGTGATAGTATGGGCATGTTTCACTGTTGAATTGAGCTGAACATAATTAACAGGTCAAAAGAGTTAGTTTAAATGTGGTTACTGACGAATTATCTGCAACTCATCTTGCTGCCAGTTGTTTATAAAAAGTATATATTATAGTCGATATTTTACATGACTCACCCAGTCCTCTAAGCCGAAATGATCCGCAAAACAAAATAGTGTATTTGTGTCGTATGAACGAATCTGCACTAAAACTAGATTTAGATTCACTTCGTAAATCAAATATTGTGTGTCGTCAGTTGTCAAAACGAAACTACGGTTGATATTCAAATGCATTATTTTTCTCTTTCCGGGATATTGTTGTTGTATGTTGATGCTGCATTAACAAATATAAGTGTATATGAAGTGAAAACACCAAACATAAACAACGGTTGCGATAGACACCTATAAACTGTAATATTCCTATAATATCACTTTAACATACTAACGTATGAACATTTCAAAATCTGTCATAGCTTATTAAAAAAGTAAAACATATCAGCTTATATAAAATTTATAACAATTAAATAGAAATTAGAATACAAATAATTAACAAAAACAAAACATGAACGCTGAAAAAGAGCTCTACAAAGACTACATAGACATTTCACAAATGTCACGAAAAACCACTTAAATGTTCACTCGATCTTAACAGAATAAATACATCAGGAAGAATTATATTCATAGAAGAATTTCCATATCAAAAATGTTAGAAAACCATTTTAAAACAGCCGATATTTGTTAATATTCGCCCCTTTCGCGAATATAGTAATATACGCTCTTTAGTCGTACCGAGCACATATCAGTGAAAGGGGGAAAAATTACATATCTTTAAGGTATGGGTAACCTATGGTCTTTAAAAATCGATTAGGAATTTATAAAAGGTATTTCTTTTGTTAGGTTTAAGAAAGAATGTCTCAAAATATTGTAAAAAAAACATTGAAAATTGAAACTAGCGACAGCTCCCTTGCAAGGATATTTTGGATCTCCAAAAAGGAGGTTTTTGCGAAGGTCAATATTTCACGCTGCAGAAACAGAACAGAACTTAGAAGGTAAATTGTGAAAAATCTAAAGACTTCTAGGTAAATAAGCACAGCACATGGTTGAAATTAATGAGTAATGTAGCCAAAACTAGAATTGCATTCTGTTTGAATGTACTTTGCATGCCATGAAATGGGTAAATTTCTCAATTTTTAATTAAAAAGTAGGTGGGTGGGGGAAAGGGTGTCAGAGACTCAGACAATTCACCCCCAAGACAATTCATCCCCTGGACAATTCACTCCAGAATTTGATTTCCTTGGACAATACACCCCCAAGACAATTCACTGCCATATTTTTTATATGATATTGTATTGTCATTTGCTTTTGTCATATTTTAAAATAAGTTGTGAACAGATGTTTGGGGTTATAATTTTAACTTTGTAGCATAATTTTGATGTGAAGATAATAAATGTCGTATGTAAATGAAAGATGAAATAGTGTTTTTTGTCAAATGCAATCCAACCAATGCTTTTTTTTCTATAAACTGTGTTACAACATATAAAATTGAAACAAATTAAGTATTTTGTATTTATAATATTTGTGCATTGGATTTAAATAACAGACTGCGAAATAAGCGCACGCCCGTTGGCCTAGGCGTGTAAATTATAGCTCTGGCCTATTAAAATTGCCATATTGTACGCCCGTCGGACCAGTAGAAATTCCGTGTATCAATATTGTTTCATTTTTAAGTGTGATAAAAGTCATTATTTTGTGAGTACTTTGCGAAGATTTCCGACAGAACTTCGTTCATCTTCGCCTAAAATACTAGATTTAAACGCGTTCCGATTGGTCCATACATTCAACGGTCATTTTCGAGTCTTAACACAGGCCACGTGGTGAACAATTTAGACTGGTTATTTACTATTGGCACACGTCATGCTGATGTGTTTTCTGCTGAAGTAAACTTATCAACGTACGCGGCTTGCATTTCCGGAATAAACATCGTTTTACTTTGTAACCTTGTTTGTGTGTTTATTTCCAAAGTTGTAAGTCCCTACGCGCATAAGGCTGCATAATGCTTAAATACGTAGCTGGAGCGAAGCCAGGCAAGAAACTGCCCACTTCTGATCGTAAGTCAACAAATGACTATGAAAAATCACGGAAACGTGAATTTCAAGAAAAGTGGTAAAAAATCAGTGATGAAGGAGAAGCTACTTCTGTAAGACAGAGTTTAATAAGCTACCCTTAAAAACACAGCGTAAGAAAAAAGTCAACATGTATGATAAAAGTATGCCTTCACTTGTCAAGTAAACTTCTGGAAAATAACTATCAGGTTGCTTGTTTTACAGGATATGGTTTCTGACTAAGAGAATCTCCAGGATTGACATGACGCCTTATCAGTGATCGCTCCGCCCACTTAATCACGTGGCTCAGCATGAAGAAAACCTAGACAAGCTAACACCAAAATGGCTTCTTTGCCTATAGACTGCATACGCGATATTCCGGATGATTTTATGGACTTGTTTAACACCATATTACACGTGTAAAGGGGTTGATGCCATTTAGTTATTCTGCAAATGCAAAAAATATAAGATTAAAGAGAACATCAGCTATTTATAACGGGTAAATCGGTACATTAAACACGCTCTCAAACGCTTGCGCGCTTCCCGAAATCGAACCCGTTATTACGTGTAATGGTGGTATTTGCAATAAATTAACACTTCACCGGTATTTACCCGTGTTATTAACAAAATTATTACAGAAACATTCCCCCCTACCCGTGTATTTGACACGAAATAGCGCTTATAACTGGGAATTCGGTGAAGTTTTACGCGCTTTCTGACGCCGGGTGGGTACCTCAATCCCACATGTTATTGCGTATACAAGTGATATTAATCATATTAAACATTGCTTATGGGACATTTATCAATCACTATAGGTACCAACTTCCGCGAAGTTACCGCATTTATTGTTTAACTAATATCTGTAATAATAACTCTTTTACAATAGCATTTATCGATACGTATTTATTAAAATAATAACAAAATGGTTTTCACTTGTTTCTGACACACACAAAAACGCGATTTTTAACGGGGATTTCATAAAGTTACACGATTGGGTACCAAAATTCTCAATTATTTTACATGCACACATAATACATACTTAATAATGCTTAGTTATTCATTGCTTATATGACATTTCAAGTTTGTGAAATAAATAAATGTTTTTTAAAGGGGATCTCAATAATTTTTTAAGCTTCCACTCGCTCTTGTCAAGACCGCATTTCCGCGTTGGAAATGGTATAAATTTAATTCATCTAACTTATCTTTCTGGATACCAAATGTCAGAGTTGCATTAACCCTTTTTACACCGTTTTTGCCATATTTCATTTCCGTTTTTTAATCCGAACAAAATATAGAAACTCGTTTAAAAAATGAGATCAAGGCATTCGAGCTCCTAGTGTGGATTAAAAGCGTTTATTGGTGACACCACATGAGCGCAAATGTGTAGATACCGTTAATAAGATAATAAATCACATGTCACCTTCAAATAACATGTATGATGTCAATTAAGTGCATTACTATCAGAGTAATAAAACACAGCATGAATTAGGCTTCATGGTGGGTTTTATTTCTCTTTCATTCTCAGATGAACCTCGCTTCTGACCTAGTAACTGATAAAACTATTTAAAAAAAGTGAAATATTATGTGATAATCAGATCGATAACATAAACTATTTAAATCTGCTAGTATATCCGATAAAAATATATTATAATTGTCTTTGACAGTGTTGACGTTCAGTTGTTTGTGGTGACGACCGCATGTATTTATACAACTCTTACAGTTCTCAAGATCTCTTTTCGGCTTTGGAAACGATATAAATTAAATGTCGACAACTAATCTTTCAGGATATCGATTGTCCGAGTTACATAATCCCCATTGACACCGTTTAACCATTTTTAATCGTTTTTTTTAAGAGGAAAACAAAAGAAACTCATTGGAATAAAAGTGAACCTTAACATGTAGCTTGTCTAGATAATGGCGGACAGGTCGTTGCTAACGAGTGCGCCCGATTAATCGATCGCTGATTGGTGGATCAATTCTAGTGGGCGGAGCGATCATAGATAAGGCGTCAAGTCAATTGCAGTGATGATTAGATGAACGAAGAAGTTGTTTATCACATGTTAAATACTTATAATTAATAAAGGACATAATTACATTGACTTGTTATATTGTGTTGCAATTGTTTTTGCAATAGGCATTACAGTTAACATACCCTGGATACAATTTTACTTTTAATAGATTAACTGCTATTGAAAGATGAAACCCTTTAACAGGGTGTATATTTTAACAAATTTACTTTGGGCTAGTAATTTTGCTGCTGGGCTACTTGTCTTTACCATTCCAGTAGCCCGAATGGCTAGTGGATAAAATGAACTATCGTGAAGACTGAAATAATATTATTAGGTTAACTGCTATTTTATTATTTGAGAACTTTGTCAAATATTGAAGTAGATTAATTAGTTTCATTTAATTCTTAGAATTTTACATTATGACAATTACTTATTTATTCATGTTAGATGGGATAATTAATTTAATAAAATATTATGGTTTAATTGATAAGAAAATCTTAATTAAAGAAAGGAAATTTAATCTGGTTGGAAGCGTGCTATTAATGGGTATTACAATCAAGCATTCACACACCTGACAAGGCTTTATCAAAGTGTCAACACAGATAAACAAAAACTTCAGTTACACACATTGACAAATATTTATGTTGGGCTGGGCAATTCTAAGACCTGGTATTGTATTAAAAAATTCCATTGTTGTTCATCTGATATTTTGGGTATTATTTTTATTTAACTGCCTATAAACAAAAGTGTTTCATTAAAAAAATTAATATTTTTATTCTTATTATCCATTAAGTTGTTGGATTTTCTCTCATTGAAGGATTAGTGATAGAAGTTGTGTTTGGTAATGTTGTGTATTGAAACATATTTTAGTCTGCAATTATCAGTATTCTTTTCAAAGCCAGTATCAAATTCACACCATTTTATGTTATAATTTTTTAAAATGCTACTTATACACCAATACCTCATGATTTATTAAATCTACTATAATACAGCTAGTATGCTCCTCTTAAAAATGTTTTGAAATGTAATGTACTTTTTACAAAAATTGTACTCAATTCAAGTCCACTTCAATCATACAGTATGTTAACTCATTCCATACTACAGCCTTATCTCTAAGCAACCCCAATCAGTAATAGCCTTATCTACCATTAGATAATCAGTACCCTCATCAGCTCTAAATGCCTGACAGATTATCTGTTTATTGATACCTTTATGGGTGTGAAAAAGGTTGTTTTTTAGGTTTTGTTACTTTGTTGACTGATTATGTGACAAATATTTTATATTATATTTCCTATTTAAAAATAAATATAGTAATTTTATAAAAATTTCGAAATCTTGCATAACTTATCAAATAAAACAATTAGATTATTTCCAAATAATGTATCCAATACCATTATTATTTATTTATACACTTTTTACAAATATAAACTGTTTTAATGAATAAAATCAATCTTAAATAAAACATAAACACATCATAAATTATTTAATGACATAAAAACAATGAAAAGATATTGTTAATAATAAGATATTGTTAATAACAAAAACAAACATCAATAGATAAAAAGCACAGTTATGTTTCAATTGCAAGTAATTTTATGAAAAAAAGAAAGAAATTCTGAGAACATCTTAAAATGCTTTTATTAGAACTTCATAAAAATAAAAAAGAATACAAATAACTATCCTTAGAAAAAAGATATTTTGTAATTACTAAATCCTAAACAAACAGCAAAAGATAAAAAAAAAATTGTCCAGGAGCAGGGGTGAATTGTCTAGGGGGTGAATTGTCTCCTTGGGGTGAATTGACATGACGCCTTATCAGTGATTGCTCCGCCCACTTAATCACGTGGCTCAGCAGGAAGAAAACCTAGACAAGCTTTCACCAAAATGGCTTCTTTGCCTATAGACTGCATATAGATTTACGCGATATTCCGGATGATTTTATGGACTTGTTTAACACCATATTACACTTGTAAAGGGGTTGATGCAATTTAGTTATTCTGCAAATGCAAAAAATATATACGATTAAAGAGAACATCAGCTATTTATAACGGGTAAATCGGTACATTAAACACGCTCCCAAACACTTGCACGCTTACCGAAATCGAACCCGTTATTACGTGTTATGGTGGAATTTGCAATAAATTAACACTTCACCGGTATTTACCCGTGTTATTAACAAAATTTTGACTGAAATATTCCCCCCTACCCGTGTATTTGACACGAAATAGCGCTTTATAACTGGGAATTTGGTGAAGTTTTTATGCGCTTTCTGACGCCAGGTGGGTACCTCAATCCCACATGTTATTGCGTATAAAAGTGATATTAATCATATTAAACATTGCTTATGGGACATTTATCAATCAGTATAATTTAAAGCGCAAAAACAACACAGTAAGTTTAGACATTGTCTGATATAAAATTAGCGCTGTACGAAATGGAATACGGTCAGGCTATTATAAATTAATAAGGCTACCAATATCAGACGCTCGCGCAGGTACCGACTTCCCCGAAGTTACCTCATTTATTGGTTAACTAATATCAGTAATAATAACTCTTTTACAATAGCATTTATCGATACGTCTTTATTAAAATAATAACAAAATGGTTTTCACTTGTTTCTGACACACACAGAAACGCGATTTTTAACGGGGATTTCGTAGTAAAGTAACACGAATTGGGTACCGAAATTCTCAATTATTTTACATGCACACGTGACATAATACATACTTAATAATGCTTAGTTATTGCTTATATGACATTTCAAGTTTGTGAAATAAATTAATGTTCTATAAAGGGGATCTCGGTAATTCTTGAAGCTTCCACTCGCTCTTGTCAAGACCGCATTGCCTCGTTGGAAATTTCCGCTTTGGAAACGAAATAAATTCAATGTCACCAACTAATCTGTCAGGATATCGATTGTCCGAGTTACATAATCCCCATTGACACCATTTAACCATTTTTAATCGTTTTTTTAAAGAGGAAAACAAAAGAAACTCGTTGGAATAAAAGTGAACCTAAACATGTAGCTTGTCTAGAAAATGGCGGACGGCTCTAGGAGAAGTGCCCCCCCGGAGAACTGCCCCCCCAAAGATTTTTCACGGGGCGGAGAACTGCCCCCTCACTGTTTTTGTATAGGGCGGAGAACTGCCCCCCTGCTGATTAATAAGGGGCGGAGAACTGCCCCCCTGTCAGAATTGATGACCCGGAGAAGTGCCCCCTAATTAAAGAAATAGCGGTGATATATAAAGCGAGTATTATAATGACAATAACGCCAGTAACTTTCTTGCTATTATGTATGGAAATTGAGTGAAATTTCAAAAGTAATATAAAGTTGTACAAGTAATAAAAGTTTTAAAACGGCATAAAATACCTACCTCGGCATGGACGTCGTCACGTCGCCAACTTTATAATCACGTGATTTTCGTCAATGTGAACAAAGAAAAACAAATAACTTTTTGCTAATAAAAAGTTTTCGCGGCTGAATTATTTGATATTTTCCCCGTAATAAAAACAAACAATTAGCATGCAATTTAATCCATCCTTATGCCAGCTGAAAACAATAATTTATTTGTTTGTTTTCGCCAATTACGGATTTGGACGGTTCAATATAATAAACCCGTATGCGGCTTTATTCAAAGCTAACAAGTTCTTAACAATTAAGGTCGGTCCGGTCTACCAATTAAAAGATTAAAAGATCGCGGTACTTATCGTTAACGGTAACAAGTTCTCTGCCTGCCTTATTAGCTGCTAATTAAAGCAACTGTTACCGATTTTGTTTGTTTGGCATGTCGACATGATCTGCTCAAAATGCAAACTGCGGACGACTCGACGGTCTGGCGATGCTACCGACGGATAAGGTGCTAGAAGACATGAATTAACTAAACAACATAAATAAATTGCTTATAAATTCAACTTCACTTCATTTTTTTCTTCAAGTCAGCTAAATTATTGCCTTTGCCTTGCCTATTAATTTACTTTTTTATATGTCAATTAACTTTTTTTCCATGGGTCAATACTATCTTTATAATGTAAATTAATTCCGATGTAACTTTTCCTCCATAAGTACCGAGTTGCCCGTAAGTATTGTTTTCACTACGTAACTAATAACTAATATGACAACGGGGGGCAGTTCTCCGCCCCTACAGATTTGATGGGGGGGCAGATATCCGCCTACTAAATTCTGACAGGGGGGCAGTTCTCCGCCCCTACCGATTTGAGGGGGGGGGCACCTCTCCGCCACCTTTAAAATAAGGGGGCAGTTCTCCGGGGGGCAGTTCTCCGGGGGGCACTTCTCCGGATACCATGGCGGACAGGTCGTTGCTAACGAGTGCGCCCGATTAATCGATCGCTGATTGGTGGATCAATTCTAGTGGGCGGAGCGATCATAGATAAGGCGTCATGTCAATTGTCTTGGGGGTGAATTGTCTCGCTTCCAGGGGGAAGATCAAGGGCAATAGTTTCACAAGTGAAGAAGCTGGCCTTGTCTTTGGTTTTATTTTCAATGCATGTTGCCTTAGCGCTATGTTATGACACTGACACAAATAGGCGTTCTTGTGTCACTTTCTGTTTTGATGAAATGGATTTGACTGTTTGCTGCCTTTCGGAACTTGAAATTTGGGCAAAAATATATCCCCTGCCCCCTTAACCCTTTGCATGCTGGGAAATTTGTTGTCTGCTAAAACGTCGTCTGCTGAATTTCTAAAATTAGCATTTTCTTTGATTTTTTTCAAAGAATACTATCAGAATAGCAAACAGTTTGGATCCTGATGAGACGCCACGTTTTGCATAGGCCTTTAAAATTCGGTTCCCGCACTGAAAGGGTTAATGAATGTTATCCACTTTTATAATTGATTTTTTTGTTGTTGGTATTGAATGTATTTACTACAACAAAAATTTTGTTGGTCAAATGTTGAAAAAAATCCATTAATTGAACAATGATGAAATTATTCACATGCTCAAGTGTCGTTACAGTACTGTAGATTTCGTCTGTGTGGTTAATCAAGTGTATCTACTGTAGATTATTTTTAATTTATTGAACATCATTTTTTAACACCTGAGGATGTTTACGTCTGCTGCATCTTTTAGGCTTGAAAGCCACAGGTTGTGAACAAATGTGTGCATGTGTGCATATATTTTATTTCTTAGTTCCTTCCTCACCTGAATAATTACATGACAGTGTGTGATGATGAATATGTATTATCATGCTTATGACAATGTGTTGACCTGGAGCTCCTGCAGTTAAGACTCAAAATGTGGGAAAAACTTTCAATATTAAGAGCTTAATTCTATGCATTAATCTCTGACTCACTGAAAAACATATTTTAAAGTTGACATGGTCATGTGCCATGTGGATCAACCAGAGTACCTAATTTTAGCTCCACCTATATTGTATTGTTACCTCCGAAACAATTTACATGGACCCTGGTCCCAAAATGGAAATCAAATACTTGTTGCTGGTGTGACTGCACCAAATTGGCCTTTATTATCAGGCGATCAATTACTTGTAAATGAAAATCTACGATGGAAACTTTTTCGCATTATAATTATTATTAATATTTATTATTGTTACAGTTACATGTAAGTTGTGTCAATACCATCAGTGAATTCGTAGAAATATGGGATATTACGTAACCAAATGCATTGATGGTGTGCACATCACAATTTCAGCAAGAAAAGATTTTTCAGATACCAAATAGACAATTTTATGTGTTAAGTTTCTTTTTGATAAATGAATGCAGTTGTTTTTTGCTAACAATATAATATCACCACTATTGAATGCCCATAATCTATGAGCTGTTAGTTTGTTAGTTTCCATTTTTATTTAATGTAATTTATTAATTTAAAAAATCCAAATAGTGCCTTATGCCCTCTTAAATACATGCATCCAGTCTTATCTTATTTTGTCACCTTAGACCCCTAGAGAGCACAGTCACCCACGGTTTATTAGATTACAATCAGTAACACAGTAACTGATAAGCTGAAGGACCCACTCCACACAAATATCTTATTATCTCCAGGTCAAACAATCTTGAGATTTGAGTTTTTTTTATTAATTTTAAATGAAGACGAAATAGGTTGTTTTTTTTATTGAGGAAAACAAGTATTATAATAATTGTTTTAAACAATGTGTTGGCATGGTAAATCTATCAGTTGTATTTGATTTAATTATTGAGAACAATTGGCTAATGAATCTGCAGATTAATTTCACAAAGACAATATTATCAGTTTTAAATACATAGTTTTATTTGTTTGTAATACTAATGGCAATCTTCTTAGTTTTTTACTGCAAATCCTTACTTTTTGTTTATCCCTTTACCCCTTAGATACGTATTTTGACGCATTTGTAGTCACTTAGAAAGTTATATTTAATTCAAGACCTTTCCTACTAGATCCAAGTTTTAAAGGCTTCATTTCCAACCCTTAGATACTGATGAGCAGCAAACAGCATAAAACCTGAACAGCCTGCATTTTATTCACAGGCTGTTCTGAAGTTATGCTGTTTGCACATAGCCACTTCCACTTTGCTTTTGTGTGGGAAAGGGTTAAACAAGTGTTATATTTTTATGCTTCCCGAAATAAAATTTTGGCGGAGCATATAGTGGCCAGTTTGTCCTTCCTTCCTTCCTTCTTTCCGTCACACTTTTGTTACGGTTTCTCATAGCGCCTTCAACACTTTACCGATCTCTTTCATATTTGGCATGTAGGTACCTTGCATGGACCTCTACCTTTTGATGAGGTTTGAGGTCACTGGGTTCAAGGTCAAGGTCACCGAGGCTAATAATAGATTTTCTGTCACGCTTTTGTTACAGTTTCTCATAGGGCCTTCACTACTTTACGGATCTCTTTCAAATTTGGCATGTCTAAGGTACCTTGCATGTACCTCTACCTTTTGATGAGGTTTGAGGTCACTGGGTGCAAGGTCAAGGTCACAGAGGCCTAATAATAGATTTTCTGTCATGCTTTTGTTACAGTTTCTTATAGGGCCTTCACTACTTTACTGATCTCTTTCATATTTGGCATGAAGGTACCTTGCATGGACCTCTACCTTTTGATGAGGTTTAAGGTCACTGAGTTCAAGGTCAAGGTCACCGAGGCTAATAATAGATTTTCCGTCACGCTTTTGTTACAGTTTCTCATAGGGCCATCCGCCTTCACTACTTTACCGATCTCTTTCATATTTGGCATGTAGGTACCTTGCATGGACCTCTACCTTTTGATGAGTTTTTAGGTCACTGGGTTAAAGGTCAAGGTCACCGAGGCTAATTATATATTTTTCCGTCACACTTTTGTTACAGTTTTTCATAGCGCCTTCAATATCTTACTGATCTCTTACATATTTGGCATGTAGGTACCTTACATATATAGACCTCTACCTTTTGATGACGCTTGATGTCATTTGGGGTCAAGGTCACCGAGGCTAATAATATATTTTTTAGGTGGTTATTAACACATAGATTGACAAAGTGCATCATCGGGGAGCATCCATCGCTTTCAACGATACTTGTTGTTAGGAGTTTACTAAGGAGTTATAATGCTAGGGTTAAAAATGATTGAAAAAGTACCAAACAAATATTTGTGCAAATGGGGTGTCACTGGGCCAATTGTTGTACTGCTCATTTGACGCTTTACAGTAAAACTTGTTGTTCAATGTCATAAGTTGGCAGTCATTTAGTCCAGCCCAAAAAAGGGACCTTTTACACAATTCAATATTCAGTATCATAATTTAAGATTCAATGTGACAGACTTTCAATTGATTTAAGGGCTTCTAAATGCTCACACCTCACATCAAAGATGATCAACAGTCTCTGGAAAAAACACAATGGGATTTCAATCAGGCAACATTCATTTTAATTTGTTCCCAGCATTTCATAAGCACTTTTTATATTGATCATTAAATTGTTCATCATAATCCATAAATAAACATTTAAAATGTATTTACAGGGCTCGAAATTAACTTTTTTTTCTACTTGCAAAACATTGCGAGCTGCTTTAATACCAACTCGCAAAATCAAAAACAGTCTCGCAAATTTTGCAGGAAACATAAAAAAGTTCGGACATTAATTTAGTACTATTAAAACAAAATCAAAAGTTCTTAACATACACATTTTATTTCTGCAATCATAAAAATATATCAGTTCCTTGGACCATAAGGGCATTGTTTTCGAATATAAGTGTGTCGTGTTCACTCAGAAAACAAAGTTTAAGTGTCAGTTTGGGATATTTTTAATGGGTTTAAAACTTTTCAAATATTGAAAAAAATCAGCTATGATATCGTGTGTTGAGTGCGACGTCACCAAAATACAAATCAACGGTTAACTTTACTTCATCTTTCGTATTTTTTTTTCCTTCTGTAGGCAAAAAGAAACTAATTATGTTTGGCTTCGACGCCATGTCTGTTCAAGTTCAATGAACAAATGTGAATAGTCAACTGTTTCACGTTCTTTGTTCCAATACTATCCTCGTATCTGTACTATAAGTATACCAGTCTACATACAAGGTGTGCGCTTCCGCATACAGGTATTCAGACGTTCTATAAATTGACCTACGCAGGGCTCGAATTTAACTTTTTTTTCTACTTGCAAAAAATTGCGAGCAGCTTTAATACCAACTCGCAAAATCAAAAACATTCACGCAAATTTTGATGGAAACATAAAAAACCCTTGGTTTTTAGTTTAGTTCTATTTAAACAAAATAAAAGTACTTAACATGTATACACATTTTATTTCTGCAACCATACAAAGATATCAGTTCCTTGTACCACAAGGGCCCACATTAGGTTGATTGACCATCTTCATCTATAACAAGTTTTAGTCTTATTTTAAGTTATTTTTTCCACTAATTCACTGTTTTCATAGAAGGATTTAAAATCTGTTTTTTTCTAACTAAACGGTTAACTTTGCTTTATCTTTTGTATTATGTATATTTTGTGTTATTTCCGTCTGTGGGAATAAAGTGACAAGTTATTTTTCGCTTCAATGAACATGTGTGAATAGTCGACTGTTTCACTTCCTTTGTACCAATACCATCCGCGTGTCTGTATATACCAGTCTACATACAAGGTGCGCGCTTACGCATAAGGGTTCTTGGGCGTTCTATAAATTGACCTAAGATTTAGTGATCATGTGTCGAGCAGCATTATACCTACTCATTTCTTTTCACTATTTACTTGCAAAAAAATACTAGTGGCTTAAAACTTGACTCGCATTCGGTATTTTTTACTCGCATTTTGCGAGTGTGCGAGTGTTAATTTCGAGCCCTGCTACGGCTTAGCGTTCATGACGTCGAGTGCATTTATATTACTAGTTTTTTTTCCCACTATTTATGTACTCGCAAAAAAATACTAGTGGCTTAAAACTCCTAATCAGTATTTTTCACTGGCATTTTGCGAGTGTGCGAGTTTTAATTTCGATCCCTGATTTACAATTTCTTTTGAACATTCTCTCCAAATGCTTTGTGACACTATTTCCAATATTCTATCAGAAATTGTGTTTTTGTTTTGGCTCTTTTTAATTCACCCTAGGGTGTGATGAAGATACAAAAAAGTATGTCAAGGGAAGCTCTGATTTTCTCATTAATTATTTCAAGATAAAAGAGTTGTACATTTCATGCAAATTGACCAGTCGCCAAATTATCGATCGCTCCGCCCACATAGTCACGTGGTCTAGTGATAAGAAAACTCCGACAAGCAGATCGCAATTATAGCGGATTACGTGAGCGAAATACTATATTTGTAACGAGGTATCATGCTCTTTTCTATAATATAAATTATTTAGAGCCGCACAGTAAACTAAACTGCTTTGTAAAACTTTAATACAATCATAAATGCTTTAGAGAAAAATGGCGTAATCAAAATAAATGAGTTAACGGCAGACTGACTATCAGAAACGTTTCTTATACATAATATAGGAAGTTGATGAAAATCCGTTGTAAAAATGAGCATTTATTTTATATTGATTTTGAACTTGTATTAAATTGTCTGACAGTGAATCCGGTGGCTATTCATATATAATTTTGAAAATATTGTTTATTAAATGCAAATGACACATCCATATCATGATGGGGTTTTTGTTTATTACAAATGTTAAGATCTTTGTTTTATTGTGTTATTTTTAAAAAGACACCGATTTTTTTATTTAGATGTAAATTAAATTTTTATTGTAACCATAATTTAATACAGGCCTTATTTCGTGGTTTCATTAACAGATAGTCTAATATGCATTTTATTTCATTTATTTTTAATGCGAACCTGTTACATTTCACTATCGAAAAATGAAATGTTGGTATCACGGTGCTGTTCACGAACATTCGAATTGAATACATTTAGCATATTATGCATGTCTTTATTTATAACAAGATGGCCCTTATATGTTAATTGCAATTTTCACATTTCTCCCCGTATCAATATATGTTGTATTATAAATGTTGTTATTGTATTATAAGCCGTACATTTTACACTTGAAGTCGCTTTAAGCTGGCTAAGCCGCGTTGAAATCACCTTTTTGTTGTTTTTACTTTAGTTAAAACAATATGTAAGTTAACAATTTATAATGATTTCCCTTGTTTATGATCCACTGAAAATAAATATATAATTGGAAATCATTTAAGTAATTAAAAAGTTTTCTTTTCTTGTGTACAGTACCTAACAATGCCACAATGTTCCTTCATTCTGAGATCCACGCAACATAGTGTCATTTATTAATCATCGACAATTACGCTGAGATTAATTAGCACGTGTGGCAATTATTATGTTGCCCAAACTGCTTAATAATATTGTGCATCAAACGGTATAACACGTTTTTATAGAACACATGATTTATTGTGTTTGATTTCTCATTACTCGTTCATATGTTCAATAAATAAAGATAAAATAATAACCTTTTATAAAGTATGTATAGCACCTACAATTTTGAATAATGATCGAACAGTTATGATCATGCATTTGATATAAAATCTGTGTAAACTCTTAAAAATTACGTCCATTCCATATGAACGACACGCTTTGTTTGTCGGACAAAATGGCGGCCAGATAAGCGTTGCTGAGGGGTGTGTGAAAACTCGATATCTGATTGGCTGATCGACAAAATGTGGGCGGAGTTGGCGACTGGTCAATTAAATATGCTTCAAAACATTAAGGGTATTACACATGCTTGATAATAGTTTCTTTGTGTCTCACATCACTGAAGCACAAGCTGCTATCTACTGTTGTGCAAATGTCAAATTATAATCTAACTTTCATTTTTACATGAAGTATTTAGTAAAAATACCATTTCATAATTATTTGATGAGTTGATAAAACTTTTTACCTGAGAAATGGGGTAATATTTTCAATAAGTTGCCAGTAGCAGACATGGGGTAATCATAATTGTTAATCTGTTATCATCATGATTATTAATTGATTACTTTTTTCATTAATCATGGATTGATCATTAATTATAGCTTTTGTATTACTTAAATAATAATTTTATAGATTACCTCTACAAGAGGTCATTACTCATTATTATTTTATGATTATGATTACTTTTGACCAAAAAGCAGATTCAATTTCAATTCATGAAGACAAATGACACATTAACAACATCAGACACTTGCCAACTTTTCATGTAGTTAATTACTCAAGTGGTGTAGATCTCTGATAGCTCTCGGTCCGAGGGGTATTTAAAGGGATTAAGTCTGAACAATAGTTCCTATTTGGAACTTGCCTACAACTGGTTTTTCCACTAATTTACATGAGGTACAAATAAAATTGACCTAGATCCACGGGAATGCGTATTGTTATTCCCCCTACAGGTGAAAATGGACGGGACTTATGGTTTTTGCTCTGTCTGTCAGTCAGTCAGTCAGTCACACTTTTCTGGATCCTGTGATAACTTTAAAAGTTCTTCATATTTTTTCATGAAACTTGAAAATATGGATAGATGGCAATATGGAGATTATGCACGTCACTTCATTTTGTTCCTACATCAAGAATTATGGTTGTGATGGCAACAAATAGATTATAAATATTGCTGAAAATAGTGGATCCTGCGATAATTTTTAAAGTTCTACATATTTTTTCATGAAACTTGAAACATGGATAGAAGGCAACATGGAGATTATGCATGTCAATAGTTTGTGTTCCAATGTCAATAATTCTGATTGGTATGGCAACAAATAGAAAAGAAATATTGCTGAAAATGGTGGAGTTTCATCGGTATTGGACTTATATTGCTTGGAAATAGTCTTGTTCAAACTAAGTAAGTACGGTACCAGAATATTCATGTGACAGTAGGGTCATAATGGTAAAAAATTTATTGTACCTAACGATTAGTTGAGTTCCGAATACAGTCTATTGCATTGATGATCTGCGTTTATGCAAAAAATAAGTGTTGGAGCTTAATTAGGTGTGGGAACAGTTAAGTAATCAGTCAAATAATTGATTTCATGAGAATTTTAGTGAACCATGTTAACCCATGTATACAAGTTACATTTTGAAAAAGCAATTCATGCAACTTCTGCACCAGTGGAGAGACTCTGGCATTTTCTTTCCTTTCTGATAGAAGTTGAATGAGTGACCGCACTTTTCAAATGCCCATGAACATCAAAAGCAATAATCGTGCAGTACCATGCATCTTTCTTTTTTGTGCAAGTTAATAGGATAAGAATTAAGGGTGTCACGGTACTCTGTGGGACGGTATATCGTAATAGTCTCCTCTCAGTACGGTGCATGATACGCCTTCGAGTGCGTATGGTACGGTACAGCATTTTTCATATGCGCCAACGCGCCAAGTAAACTTTAACAGTTTGGATGTTGTAACAATACGCGGCAAGAAAGATTTCATTGGCGCAATCAATAAAATATGTGGCACAGTAATTGGATCAATGTTAACGGAAATTCTCCCAATATCATCTCATATCACATTTTTAAATGACAAATTTTGTAATCATGAATTTAAAATAAAAAACATTTTTTACAAATTAAAGAAATGAATGTATGTAGAGGTCTTTAAATAAAATTGAAAACATGGTTTAAAATGGTTTGTATGTTGTTTCCATCTGACAATACATATCCCATTACGTATTGTATCGTACACACTGTACCGCGATACGCATGGAATGAGTGCTGTATTGGACGTCATCATTGATGACGTTCAATCGAACGAATGATAAAGGGGGCTAAAATTCGTTAAGCTCCAGCGTATAGCAGCGATTTGGGAGTCTTGAAAACTGGTCTGTAACTTTTGCTGAAATTTGACATGTATATGGACCAGAACTCGATCTACACGATGGCGTATTCGTCATATCTGGGAAAAGTCCAGTTTTTGATAAAATTACGAAAAAGTGGTGTTTTTTATTGCGCAATCGCTATAAAATGAGTTCTCGCCGGAAGCGTTAATAGCGTTAATAGCAACCCAAACACAATTCAACCCAAGGAGACAATTCACGCGATAGACACTTCAAATTTGATTTTAATTAATACATATTGCGATTTTATTCCCAAATTAATAAATAAATTCATATTGCGTTTAACATACATAGCTGAACCCGTTTAGAAAATATTAACAAAACAAACAAAAACAAACAACAGTTAAATTTCATTAATGTCAATATGGTAACCTGATTACATATCCACTAGCGTACACATGAAAAATAGTTCGCAAGTAAACAACAAACAATCAAATTTAAACGCAAATAAGTTAACAAAATATATAAAATAAATCCGAGAAATTGATACTTAAAAATACAATTTCTGCACTAAAAACATTTTTGAGAGTCATTAAAACACATAATTTCGGAAGTATACAACCAACATTCAATATGGCTGCCAATGAACGTTCGAAAAGAACGCGAGAAAGTATTTACAAAATAACATCATCAAAATAATTAATGTGAACGCTACTTCGCCGTTTTTTAGATAAGTATACGATCTATTGAAAAACACTAGCATTTGACATAAACACACCCGTGGATATGGAAATAGACATCACGCGGCTCCCGCATTTTGCGCTGTGTACGGTTGTTCAGAAAACTTGGTAAGTGTCATTGTGTTCTTGAATTTGTCCGATGAGTTGAATTTTATATACCATTACCATGCGAGAAAGTTTTCAAACACATTTATTTCTCACGAAACTTACCTTTAAAAATAAACAACACAAATATTAGTGGCACGAACTGGTATTGGCACGAAACGACAATCAACCGTTAAAGTTCAAGTTCATAATTTGAATGGAAATACATGTGTTGAATATTGGATAAATTAATCGTTTTGCCGTTTAAAGGGTAATTTTTTTTGGTTTGCTTTGCTTATTTTTTTTATCAAAACACAAGTTTTATAGTTTGATTTCTGTATAACAGTTCAGTTAACGTTATATCTTGAATTTATAAATATCGAAATAGATGTCGGAGTTTGCACATTTCGGACGTTGCTATGCAAATTGCAAGTTAGTTCTCGATAGAATATACTGTTTTACCTTTCGCATACAGTTGTGCAGCTGTTTTCCATGTAATGATGCAATGTTTTACGTCTGGAATACCCCCCTCGATGATTATAAATCATTAACTTCTCAAATTATAAGCATCGTCAACTTGACAAGGTTCTGTTTAATTAATAAATGGTAGAATATGTAAAGCTGAGTAACATTAATTCAGCACACATGACTTGATATGAAATACATATATATCTCGTGTGGCGTATTTTCATTTAAACTCTGGGTTTAATGACTACAAGTCGGCCGTGCAGTTAAATATTTTTTAAAGCATAGAAATATTCCAAAATTATTTTGGATTTTGTGTTTGTCATGCATAATTTAAATTTTCATAGGAATAAAATAACTTACAGCGACAGGATTACGGCTTTGTTATGGTAAGCATTTGATACAAATGTTATTAAGAATGAGTGTGGTTGTAAATAAATTTTGACAAAATGGAACGAAAAAAAAACACACAAAATGGAAGTGCGTGCATGTTACTGTATCTTGCAACTTTATTGTTTTAAGAATTGGATTAAAGTTTAAATTTAGGTAAGCGTGTCGCTTATACTAAATTAAGTTCTTAATATCTCCTTTGCTCTTATATGGTATGAAATGCGTATCTCGTGTAACGTAATTTCATTCAAACTCTGGATTTTAATGACGACAAGTCAGACGTGTTATTTTATTTAACAGTAAAATATTTTTAAAGCATCAAGAGATTGTAAAAAATATTTCCGATTGTATTTTTGTCATGCATAATTTAATCTTCCATAAGAATAAAATAACTCGCTGTGTCAATATTTCGGTTTCCTTAATCATGTTTTAGGTAAGAATGGTTAGCATTTGATACACAAGTTTTAAAAAAAATAGTGTGGTTTTTAATAAATTTTGAGAAAGAGACGGATGATCAGAATTGGAGGTTCAAATCTTTGTCAAGTATAAAATGTTAACCATTCTGACCTAAAACACAATACAGGAAACCATACATCCAACTTGTCGTCATTAAAGTCCAGAGTTTACATGAAATTATGTTACACGAGATATGTATTTCATACTATACAGAAGCGAAGGAGTCATAAAAAAACTCAATTTAGTATTAACAACATGCTTACATGTACATCAATTTTAACTTTAATTCTTTGCTTTGAACAATAAAGTTACAAAGATTTGAACCTCCAATTCTGGTCATATTACATTAATATTTGCATATTTTAATACCATATAAATATTGTTTAAATCTATTTGTTGATAAATTTAAAATAGCTGACTTTCCTCTTACATGCCCTTGTATTTCAAGATAGAATACTTTCCTTCACAGAGGAGAGAGGTCTGAGTTTGAATCTCAGTGGGGGCTTCAGAGGATGATTTATTTTTAGAAAAATGATTATATTTGCTCATCTTTTTAAATGACTTTGAGCCACACACCTTAAAATTAACTGCATGGCATAGTAAATTTAAGTATAAATAAGAAACATATCTTTATCTTTGCCATTTAGAATATATCTGGTGATTACAAGGTAGAAATCCGTCTTTTTTGCGCTTTAAAACTTAAAAATAATCGCGTTTGTAGAAATAGACGTAAATGTCTACAAATCCTACTTTCAGTTTAAAAGCGGTACCGTTTGAACAATAATATATTACTTTGTAACTAGGCTATAGATTTAATTTTATCTATGCCAATTAGAATATACAATGTATCTGGTGGTTACAAGGTAGAAATCCGTCTATTTTGCGCTTTAAAACTAAAAAATAATTGCCTTGGTCAAAATATGAGAATACGTATATAGAAATCCTACTTACTGTTTTTAAATAAAAAAATAATAAATTACTTTCTACCTAGGCTATAGATTAAATGACCCTATAATGATCAGATTTGTATGGAATGAGTGCTATATTGACGTCATCATTTGATGACGTTCAATTGAACGAATGATAATGGCGACTAAAATTCGTTAAGCTCCTGGTTATAGCCGCGATTTGGGAGTCTTGAAAACTGGCCCAACACTTGTGCTGAAATTTGACATGTATATGGACCAGAATGCGATCTACCTTTTGGCGTATTCGTCATATCTGGGAAAAGTCCAGTTTTTGATAAATTTACGAAAAAGTGGTGTTTTTTATTGCGCAATCGCTATAAAATGAGTACTCGCTGGAAGCGTTAATAGCGTTAATAGCAACCCAAACACAATTCACCCCCAAGAGACAATTCACGCGCTAGACACTTAAAATTTGATTTTAAATAATACATATTGCGATTTTATTCCCAAATTAATTAATAATTTCATCTCTCGTTTAACATACGTTTTAGAAAATATTAACAAAACAAACAAAAACAAACAGCCGTTAAATTTTATTGTTGTAAATATGGTAACCTGATTACATATCCACTAGCGTCTATGCATATTTACACATAAAAAATAGTTCGCAAGTAAGCAACAAACAATCACATTCAAACGCAAATTATTTAACAAAATATATAAATTTATGCTAGAAATCGAAACTTAAATACAAAGTCTGCACTAAAAACACAATACCAATAGTTTTTACAATAACACATTCGACATGTACATGTACTTCCAACAACACGCCAACCTCTATTTTCAAAGCGAATGTGTAGAGTAACATTTCAACAATAAAGACAAACTGGAACTGGAGTTTAACTTAGTGCGCAAATTGGAAGTGATTACAGTAATTTATTTTTCAACTTGTCAATCTCCGTAGTATACGTTTAGTTGTGAGATGTTAACGGTTTCCCAAAAAAAACATGCCTTCGCTACGAAGTCAAAGTGGGTGGGGAACGAGACTGCTTGTGGATTTCGAGTTGCTGGAAGTTTGTAACGAAGCTGCTTTTGTGCAATATTCAGCGATTTTGCAAGCTGTGTGTTTGAAGTTGGAGATATATATTGCTGACATTAATGATGTTGTGTACGTTCTTGTGACCACTGATCTGCATATGATACCAGTGGGAGAGCATCCCGAATCCCAGTTCCCACATAGTCTGCAACAGATGTTTCCTGGTCGAGTGGTTGGTAAGTTTCATCGTTATACATGCATATTACACATTTTACATTATTTGTGCTATTTTTGACACCCATTTTTCATGCTGATGAACCAACGGTCAGTGCCAGTAGTCCTACTGTCATTGGTCTGTGTGCTTGTTGAAAGTACATGTAGAAAGGGTTGATTAGCTCCAATAAGCCATGTTGCTCTTTTTTGGATAAAATTTATGGCAGTTGGCTTTTTTATCTTTGTGCAGCAACATCTGCCGCCTCATTTTTTGAAAACATTAGTCGCACACTGTTCATATTGTGGAAAAATGAGTCTTGCATGTAAAAGTAAGAAAAATGGGTGGTGACTATTCAACAATGTGAAAAAATGAGTCGCGCATTGTTTAAAATACTTAAAATATCAGTCGCAAACATTAGAAAAATGTAAAAAAAGTGTCTCACAATGTTGAAAATTGTGAAATATGAGTCGTACAATGTTGAAGGTTGTAAAAAATGAGCCTCGCAATCTAGACAATTATGGAAAAATAAGTAAGGGGACAAAAATTCCACTCGTCTGCTCATATTGACGAGTGAAATCTTTAAAGGACAAGTGAATTTCCCTAAAGCGCTCGTCCTACAGGACGAGAGAAAAAGCTGATGTTAAAATATGTTTTTTAAGACCCGTAAATAATTAAATAAAATCATTTTCTTAAAGCATATCTATTCCGAAAGTAGAACGAGAATGAACTGGAAATTGTAATTGTAAATTTCATACAACAGGTGCGCATTGTTATGCAAGACTAAGTCGCGAGTAAATATTGGTGTCAATGTTGACAGGGAAACATCCGACTGCATTCACTGTAAGTATTGATTTTTAAAGAATTATTTAACTGCAAAGTACAGTTTATAACTAGTCTGAATTTCGTCCGAAAAATGTCTGACATTTGAGCGTTCTTTAAAGGGATGGGGGGGAGTTTGGTGTTCAAACATCCCAAACAGGAAAGCACGCAAGCATTAGAAAAAAGTAAAACAGCAGTCTTCATTTATTTATTTTGTGTTCCTCATAAATAACTTATTTCACTGCTCAACATTTCTTTTTTGATCAGCTGGCATGAATAACTGAGTAAGCAGCATTTTAGCAGTGATATAGTAAATTTTATTAGTCATATTAGCCCTTTGCAAACTTTATTTCACACATATTCAAGGACGAGTGCATATGTGTTTGCAGGACGAGTGCACATTTAAATGCACTCGTCCTGCAGGACGAGTGCAGTTTAGAAATATTTTTGTCCCCTGTAAGTTGCACACTGTTCAAAATTGTGAACAAATGACTTGTGACTGTTGGAAATAGTGAAAATAATTAATTGAGCATTGTTCAAATTTGTGAAAATATGAGTCTCAAACTATTCAAATTTGTGAGAAAAAAAGTCGCTAACTGTCGAAAAATGTGAAAAAATGAGTTGCACACTTTTTAAAATACTGACCATTTGCATTGCAAATTCCTCTACCGGTAATTAAAATACTGACCATTTGCGTTGCAAATTCCTCTAATTTTTGCAAAAAACAGCTTTCACTATTTATTTATTTAATAATAATCAGCGTTCTAGATAAGCTGCGTATCAGCGTAATATACGCATTCGAAATATCAAGATACGCTCAATTTATCATTTCCGTGCGTACATTTAAGCAAGCCAATCTGGACTTACGCTAATGCTGTAAATTCTCTGCGCAGTGCCCCAGATAATTATTTGAGAAATAGGGTTTTCACCCATTGATTTGAAAAATAGGGTGATTTCCTTCTTGAAATAGGGTGAAATAATTTATA
The DNA here is from genome assembly GCF_020536995.1 of Dreissena polymorpha. Classification (NCBI taxonomy): domain Eukaryota; kingdom Metazoa; phylum Mollusca; class Bivalvia; order Myida; family Dreissenidae; genus Dreissena; species Dreissena polymorpha. The sequence continues at coordinate 145,154,701 of NC_068358.1, read as the reverse complement.
AAAATGCATACCTTTATATCATTAATGTTTTACTTCTGTGGAAGATGCTCACTTGTACTGATTCAATAAAACTTTAAACTATCATAATTAACTTTAATAAACTGATGTTTCATAACATCTTTAATCATTGAAACTGTCCTTAATATAAACTTAAAACAAACAAAAATTCGATAACACGAATGATCATTTGGCTCTTGCTTTCTTGGTTCGAAACAGTTTGCGATCGACTGATATTTTTTTCTCAACAATAGCGGAAGTCTTTCGACCTCTCTTAGACATTTTTATTTTGCATCGTTATAGAAACTGAAAGTACGGGCACTTTATAAATACATGCACAATGAGCGACGGATAAAGTCAGATTGAAAACGCATGTATGTCGAGGAAAACAATTTGATCACACTTTATTTAACTATGAAATCTAGAACGCAGAGAGTTTGAATAAAGCTTGACTGTTTTCATGGTCCGTCATCCAGGCGCTTGCTTAATAAATACGCGTGACGATAATAATTTCAAAGAGAAAATACCGAAAATGAGCATTTAGTATTTTCGATTGAAGCTATTGTGTTGTACGCATTGAATTTGACGAATTTGCGCACAAATCAAAATGGTTGCGTTTTCAATAGGCATGTTATTGAATTTCTTTGCGTTTTTAGACATTTTAATAGGGTGAAAGACGCAGATACACAGCTTATCTGGGGCACTGATGCGTATATCATAAACAAAAAATATAAACAGCTGATTGTCTTTAGCCAAAAAATGAGACTGGTTATCGTAAAAATTAGAGCTGGTTGTAGAAATAGTTAGCCAGTCGGTATGTATACTCTGTAGCATCTAGATGCATGGTAAATTTAGTATTGATTTTTTAACAGACAGTCAAGCGCTTATGTGTTTATTAAATTACATGAAGTGGTCAGCATGGCTTCTTCCAAGCCAACACAAATTACTTCTCAAAGTACAATTGATTCTTTGTGTATGGCAAAAATTGTATCGAGTAATAAAATTGTACTGCCAATACTGAATGATTTAAATTCCTCTGTTTTAAAATCAAAAAGGAACCACTAAAATGCTAATAAAACAACTGTTGAAAGTTGGCAAAAAAGTTCTCCGTTGGCCACGGTGGTGGATAATAACGACGAAGATCTTAAATGTAATCTGCCAACAAGTTAAAATAACAAGAAATTAAGAAACCTACTAATATGAAGGAATACACATAGTTAGTTGTTAATTGTTATTAAAGTAGAGTGTCTGTACCCCGGCTATATTCTGGTTTTACTTTTAGCAAATTACCCTTCAACCAAGGCGAAATTTGACCATTTACCCCTATGCTTTGAAAAGTGGGGGTATTTACCCCCATGGGTACATTTTTTTTATCCTATTACCAGCTGAAAATCGATAGTATAACAACGATCGTATAAACTTTACCTTAATACTATCGCTATTTTTTCCGACCTCTATCTTAAGAACACTATATGTTTAAATGTGACGTCATAGCAAATGATGACGTTGAAGTAAACAAACACTTTGAAGTCAACTTGGAAAACCAGCGCTGTTTCTTTGAATTTTAAAGTATTTATACTTTTTTTGAACGATAAATGACCACAAAAAAGGATAAATAGAAAATTATGTGGATAAACTGGATAAAGATCAAGTTTATCATGCTCGGCACGAACGGTCAACCATGTTAGCGGCAAGCCTCGCGCTTCATCGGTTCTAAGCCTCGCATGATAAACTTGATCCAAAACTCACATAATATTCTCTATATCTATAATGCTGAATAATTGAGGTAAAAAAACAAGTCTATTATAAAAAAAATTCAGTTTAAAGAAATCGTAATTATTTTTATTTAAAGTTATTTACGGCCATTTCATATGCCTATAATTATTATCATTTTTTTTATTATGATATTGTGTGACAGAGGTCCTAATTTAACGACAACTCTTGTGTTTAAACTGTTAAACAAATTAACAGTATACTATATGCAAAGACTCACACTGGACAAATTAATCATTAAATCTACAATGAATGGGAAGTAAGCATTTGTCCCTCTATTTACATTGTTTTTTATCATGATAGAGTTTTTTTTCTCTAACCCGTGATATTAAAGAAAAGATGAAACTGATCAAACAGCAAAGCTCAGTCTTGTATGGTATGAAATTACTGAGGGTGTATATCTCATACACCATCACTCACTTACTAAGGCTCGATTGGTCATTGTTGGCTCGGGTACTACTTACATGTACCCTGGGTAGTATACTTACATGTACCCCGGGTACGGAGTATATACTTAAACGTACCCGGTGATATTAGACTGTACCTGAGTTGTATATCCTCCCAAAATCCGATACGCTACTGATTACCGTTAAACGATATTGTTTACCTTAAACAAACTTCTATTTTAAAATTTCTGCATCATGTTGCTTTTTATCCCCACACTTTTTGAAAAGCGTGGGGATATTGATCATATTGTGGGTATCTCCGCCGTCCGTCCGTCCTGGCCTGGCCACTATCTCCTCCTACACTATATGCACTAGAACCTTGAAACTTACACACATGGTAGCTATGAGCATATGTGCGACCCTGCACTATTTGGAATTTTGATCTGACCCCTGGGTCAAAAGTTATGTGGTTGGGCCCGGGCCGGGTCAGAGATTTTTACTCATTTTTTAGGTTATTTTACTATAATTTCTTCATTTCTACACTGATTGTCTTCAAATTGATACCAAACCTCTCTTATGACAATACGGTAAATCTCAACTATGCATGGCCCCATTACCAACCCTGGGGGCCCCGCCCACATAGGCCACTCCCACTAAAAATTGCAGTTTTACTATAATTTCTTAATTTCTACACCGATTCACTTCAAATTGATACTGAACCTTTCTTATGACAAAACTATCAACCTCAGATATGCATGGGCCCCATTACCAACCCTGGGGAACCCCACCCACATAGGCCACGCCAACCCAAAAATGCCTTTTACTATAATTTCTTCATTTCTACAACGATTCACTTCAAATTGATACGGAACCTCGGCCCCATTATCAACCCTGGAGCGCCCCGCCCACATAGGCCACACCCACCAAAAATTGCCTTTTACTATAATTTCTTCATTTCTACACCGATTTACTTCAAATTGATACTGAACCTCTCTTATGACAATACGATCAATCTCAACTATGTATGGCCCCATTACCAACCCTGGGGCAACCCGCCCACATAGGCCACGCCCATCAAAAATTGCCTTTTACTATAATTTCTTCAATTCTACACCAGTTCACTTCTAATTGATAATGAACTTCTCTTATGACAATACGGTCAATCTCAACTATGCATGGCCACATTACCAACCCTGGGGTGCCCCTGGGTCAAACATGCGGCGTGGGGATACGCGTCGGCCTCTGCCGCACCATTTCTAGTTGAGTATGCATGTCTATAATATAAAGGCTGTTAAAAGGAAAATTGACCTAAATGTGAACATAATTAATTTTTACAAATTAGCCGACAACAACTGATTTAGCATTAAAATTCTCAGTTACGTTTTAGTATATTTATCGTACCCAGGGTACATGTAAGTATACTTAAGAGTACCTGAGGTGCATGTAAGTACTGTGCCAACAATGACCAATGAAGCCTTACTAACTGTATAATGATTATATCTCACCAACTACCTTAACCTTGTGTTTATTAACCTGAAATTTATGTAAAATCTGGCTTTTTTACTTTAATTTTTCATTCAATTGATTATGCAATTTTTGACTTATCTCGTGGGAAATTATTTGAATCTTTGGATATTAATGTATTTTAATGTTGTGTTTGTCACGCATAATTCAGTGTTTTCCAAAAAAATTGAGTAGCCAGTTATATGGGCAGCAACTATGCGGTAAAACAAAAGCATTTGTGACATTTAACTTGATGTATTTGGGAATAGTAGCCGGCATGTAAAAGAAGTCGTTTTAATGCAGGTATTACATTGTAAATATTTATTTATTATTTCGAAGATAACAGTCATTGCAACGTGTTTAGTGAATATTACATCGATAGGCTGGCATGAAAAGTAGCTCCTTTTGAAGCACAAACTGCATCCAAGAATATATCATGGCTGACCCGGTTTGATGAGGCCTGTTTTTGATAATAATTTATTACTATTTTTACTTCCGTGTTCATAATCTTTACGGGCGCCATGCTGGAAATAGTCCGTTTCCCACAATGCATTTACAGCGTTGACACACTGGGTCTATACCGGGAAAAACCACGCGCCAGTTTTGGCGCCTGACGTCATCCCGCCGAAATTTTCATTGGGCAATTCATATGTAAACGTCATTGTATTCGCAAAAAGGCGGTAAACTTTAAAAGCCAGACATTGAGGGCAAGGTGCGAAAGTAAAATGTCTCGGATATTGGGAAAAAAACGCGCGTGTTAGTCAGTTAAATAGTTACTTAGTTAGTTACTTATTTTGTTTAAAGTTCATAAATTTATATTGAAAAGTGTAAGGCAATAATAACTTAAACGGACTAATGCACAATGTGACCAACGGACTGTCGGATTACTAACGGTAAGAAAACATGCAGTTTATTGTCAATATTGACAAAAATCTGCGCAGATTTATTGGCTTTGCGTAATGCCCCTTTTCGCACTGTTTTCAGAAACTTGTGTTTACAATCACACTCGCATATGGAAATATCATGAATATAAGTGACATGAACGCCTGTGAATGTCTTTGCTGCAACTAGTTTAGTGGAGTGTAACATATATTATGCGCATGCGCTTCGATTGTTTTATTACATGCGGTATTGGCAGCCATTTAAAGAAATGTGAAAACAACACATTAATCTTACTTGTTCTCGTTCTAATTAATATAATTTTTCAACAGCTTGGTCGAGTATCGAGGTAAATATATTTAAATGCGTTTGCATATAAACTGAATACCGTATGAAACGTGTAGATGATGCTTTTCTGCATTTATTAACGACTGCAATTGTTTGTGAAATACCATTGTTTTTTACTGTTATAAAATTGTGTATTTCTAATATTTGGGTATAATACGTGTGTCTGGATATATTAGATATATTATATGGTTGTTTTATATAGTGCATATACAATGAATAACTTATGAGGGCTTAGTGTGACGATTTAGAATACAGTTTGGATCCTGATGAGACGCCATGGTTTGTGGTGTCTCATAAAGTGCAAATATTTCAAGGGAGACGACTGTTATAAGTTTCTGATCAGCACAAATTACACAATTAACTCCCTTTCTTTACGGGCTCCATGAAAATGCTATGTCCACGTATAAAACTGTTTTACAGTGTGAAGACCCTACATAAAAATGCGGATTTTTTTCTTACGTGGTATCTTGCGACACACATTTTCAAGTCTATTTCATTACATTTGGCATATATATTAACAAAAATGGCATCGTATGAACATGTCGTCATAGTATATAAGCAACATTGAAGCCTAATATACATTCATCTATTATTATTTGGGCACAAATAATTTTACCGTATGAAGACCCTACATAAAAATGCTGATTTTGTTCTTACTTGGTACCTGGCGACACACATTTTCAAGTCTATTTCATTAAATTTGGCATAGATATTTATAAAAATGGCATCGTATGAACCAGTAGTCAAAGTATAAGCAACATTGAAGCCTAATATGCATTCATCTATGATTATTTGGGCACAAACAATTTTACTGTGTGAAAGCCCTACATAAAAATGCTGATTTTTTTCTTACTTGGTATCTGGCAACACACATTTTCAAGTCTGTTTCATTAAAATTGGCATCTATATTAATAAAAATGGCATTGTATGAACATGTCCTCATAGTATAAGCATAGAAGCATAATACGCATTCATCTATTATAATTTGGGCTCATACAATTTTACCGTGTTAACACCATATATCAAGTTGCAGATTTTTTTAATACTAGTATTCGCCACATACCCACAGGCATTTTCATTAATATCTCAGAAAAAAAGACATATAAATTAATACACATGGCATCTAAAGAACATTTTATCAAAGTTAAACATGGTTCCCAGCCAACCTGGAAATCAGGGAAAACTGGAAAAAGACTCTTTTTTTCCAGTCAGGGAATTTGGAAAGTTTGTGAAATCAGGGAAAAATCAGGGAATTTTGTTTGGTCAGACTTTCCCGACTTGTGTCGAGAAGTCCATACAATTTAAACAGCAAATCATTTCCTCTGCATATCTATCGTGACTTTGTAGTATACGTGTAGCTTAGTTATGTCTGCAACTGCTATTTATTCAGGGTGTCTAAAACAAGAAATAGGTCAAAATCATGATCCTGGAAGTTTTATTTTCCATCAGGGAAAAATCAGGGAATTTTGTTCATACAAAAAGCTGGGATTCCTGTTAAAGCAATATAGAGGCATGAAATGCATTTTTCTGTTATATGTCCACAAATAATTCCACTTAGTGATGACCCAGCTTGAATATGAGGATTTGTTGAATTATTATTGCTAACCGACATACATTTTTAGTAGTACATCAGGATTCAATACCAATACCTTAGTGAAAATGGCATCGGAAGAACATTTGTTCATTGTACTAGATAGAATGATACATTATATCTATCCATCTTATACTTTTTTGCAGTTTCAGTAATATTTGGTCTATAAATGATTTCAACATGATATAATTATTAATCATTGCTAGGAAATGTTTATATGTGAAACAAAAATTAAAAAAGACGTTTTTTTTCCCCCATTTATGTATCTATGTATACATCTTTTGTTGCAAACAGTTATGCAACATGTGTCAGAAAACACCCACGACAAATATATGGACGGAATGATTTTTTCACTTATGTGGGTGTATGTTGGCTCCACTTCACACGATACAGTCATTGTAGTTTAATTGAAAAACGCATCTTACAATGTGAGATGAGTTCTGGGTTCAAGCCCCAGCAGTGGCCTATCATGTGTGATATACAGAGCCCATTATGATTAAATATACACAGTTATCTATTTAAAGAATTCAATTAAATATAAGGAATAATGTTAAAGGGGAATTGCTGCTTAACCATTTTTGGGATTGTATTGTAATTTTTTGCCAAATTTGACATTCAATAACAGGGTTTATAGACATCCCAAGCATAACTGTTTCTAAATTAAAAAAAAAAAACAAGTCGAAGTGTGCAGAATATCAAAAATTTGAAACTTTCTGATGTCTAAAAGTCATTAAATGCCACTTAAAGTTTACATTTTTTTGTTCAAAATGACCCATTTTGTGCTGTTCATTATTGGTTAATGTTTTACGCTGTCAGGTCCAAAAGCGCACATTCTGTAGCTTGTTTGGACCATAATCTATAATGCGGCCAAGTTTCAGCAGATTCGGCCCAGTGGTTCTGATTTTATACGCCGTGCCTAGCTTTTAATGAGTATTACTCACTGACTTATGCATATGAGCTCGGCTGTTTTCGGAGAATACCTGAGGTATTCTCATAGCCAGCTCATCGTATGTGTCATGTCTTTTCGCCTTCTGGCGTCCGCCATGCTAAAACCTTAACATTGACCCATTGTACCCACAATTTTCGTACCCACATTTTTTTTCGTAACCAAAGTTTTCGTACCCACATTTGTTTAGTACCAAAAATGTGTGTTCCCGCATTTTCTTACCCAATATTTTCGAACCCACATTTTTTTAGTTCCCACTCATTCCATCCCGCGAAACCCTTAAGGTGTCGCAACTCTAGTAAGAATAGGATTTTTTTTATAGATGAACAGTGGTTGATATGGAATGAGTGCTGTATTGGACGTCATCATTGATGACGTTCAATCGAACGAATGATAAAGGGGGCTAAAATTCGTTAAGCTCCAGCGTATAGCAGCGATTTGGGAGTCTTGAAAACTGGTCTGTAACTTTTGCTGAAATTTGACATGTATATGGACCAGAACTCGATCTACACGATGGCGTATTCGTCATATCTGGGAAAAGTCCAGTTTTTGATAAAATTACGAAAAAGTGGTGTTTTTTATTGCGCAATCGCTATAAAATGAGTTCTCGCCGGAAGCGTTAATAGCGTTAATAGCAACCCAAACACAATTCAACCCAAGGAGACAATTCACGCGATAGACACTTCAAATTTGATTTTAATTAATACATATTGCGATTTTATTCCCAAATTAATAAATAAATTCATATTGCGTTTAACATACATAGCTGAACCCGTTTAGAAAATATTAACAAAACAAACAAAAACAAACAACAGTTAAATTTCATTAATGTAAATATGGTAACCTGATTACATATCCACTAGCGTACACATGAAAAATAGTTCGCAAGTAAACAACAAACAATCAAATTTAAACGCAAATAAGTTAACAAAATATATAAAATAAATCCGAGAAATTGATACTTAAAAATACAATTTCTGCACTAAAAACATTTTTGAGAGTCATTAAAACACATAATTTCGGAAGTATACAACCAACATTCAATATGGCTGCCAATGAACGTTCGAAAAGAACGCGAGAAAGTATTTACAAAATAACATCATCAAAATAATTAAAGTGAACGCTACTTCGCCGTTTTTTAGATAAGTATACGATCTATTGAAAAACACTAGCATTTGACATAAACACACCCGTGGATATGGAAATAGACATCACGCGGCTCCCGCATTTTGCGCTGTGTACGGTTGTTCAGAAAACTTGGTAAGTGTCATTGTGTTCTTGAATTTGTCCGATGAGTTGAATTTTATATACCATTACCATGCGAGAAAGTTTTCAAACACATTTATTTCTCACGAAACTTACCTTTAAAAATAAACAACACAAATATTAGTGGCACGAACTGGTATTGGCACGAAACGACAATCAACCGTTAAAGTTCAAGGGCATAATTTGAATGGAAATACATGTGTTGAATATTGGATAAATTAATCGTTTTGCCGTTAAAAGGGTAATTTTTTTTGGTTTGCTTTGCTTATTTTTTTATCAAAACACAAGTTTTATAGTTTGATTTCTGTATAACAGTTCAGTTAACGTTATATCTTGAATTTATAAATATCGAAATAGATGTCGGAGTTTGCACATTTCGGACGTTGCTATGCAAATTGCAAGTTAGTTCTCGATAGAATATACTGTTTTACCTTTCGCATACAGTTGTGCAGCTGTTTTCCATGTAATGATGCAATGTTTTACGTCTGGAATACCCCCCTCGATGATTATAAATCATTAACTTCTCAAATTATAAGCATCGTCAACTTGACAAGGTTCTGTTTAATTAATAAATGGTAGAATATGTAAAGCTGAGTAACATTAATTCAGCACACATGACTTGATATGAAATACATATATATCTCGTGTGGCGTATTTTCATTTAAACTCTGGGTTTAATGACTACAAGTCGGCCGTGCAGTTAAATATTTTTTAAAGCATAGAAATATTCCAAAATTATTTTGGATTTTGTGTTTGTCATGCATAATTTAAATTTTCATAGGAATAAAATAACTTACAGCGACAGGATTACGGCTTTGTTATGGTAAGCATTTGATACAAATGTTATTAAGAATGAGTGTGGTTGTAAATAAATTTTGACAAAATGGAACGAAAAAAAAACACACAAAATGGAAGTGCGTGCATGTTACTGTATCTTGTAGTCCAAATAATTAGACGTAAGCTACCCCGCTTAATATGTAATCGACCTCATATTTATAGGTGTACTGTATCTTGCAACTTTATTGTTTTAAGAATTGGATTAAAGTTTAAATTTAGGTAAGCGTGTCGCTTATACTAAATTAAGTTCTTAATATCTCCTTTGCTCTTATATGGTATGAAATGCGTATCTCGTGTAACGTAATTTCATTCAAACTCTGGATTTTAATGACGACAAGTCAGACGTGTTATTTTATTTAACAGTAAAATATTTTTAAAGCATCAAGAGATTGTAAAAAATATTTCCGATTGTATTTTTGTCATGCATAATTTAATCTTCCATAAGAATAAAATAACTCGCTGTGTCAATATTTCGGTTTCCTTAATCATGTTTTAGGTAAGAATGGTTAGCATTTGATACACAAGTTTTAAAAAAAATAGTGTGGTTTTTAATAAATTTTGAGAAAGAGACGGATGATCAGAATTGGAGGTTCAAATCTTTGTCAAGTATAAAATGTTAACCATTCTGACCTAAAACACAATACAGGAAACCATACATCCAACTTGTCGTCATTAAAGTCCAGAGTTTACATGAAATTATGTTACACGAGATATGTATTTCATACTATACAGAAGCGAAGGAGTCATAAAAAAACTCAATTTAGTATTAACAACATGCTTACATGTACATCAATTTTAACTTTAATTCTTTGCTTTGAACAATAAAGTTACAAAGATTTGAACCTCCAATTCTGGTCATATTACATTAATATTTGCATATTTTAATACCATATAAATATTGTTTAAATCTATTTGTTGATAAATTTAAAATAGCTGACTTTCCTCTTACATGCCCTTGTATTTCAAGATAGAATACTTTCCTTCACAGAGGAGAGAGGTCTGAGTTTGAATCTCAGTGGGGGCTTCAGAGGATGATTTATTTTTAGAAAAATGATTATATTTGCTCATCTTTTTAAATGACTTTGAGCCACACACCTTAAAATTAACTGCATGGCATAGTAAATTTAAGTATAAATAAGAAACATATCTTTATCTTTGCCATTTAGAATATATCTGGTGATTACAAGGTAGAAATCCGTCTTTTTTGCGCTTTAAAACTTAAAAATAATCGCGTTTGTAGAAATAGACGTAAATGTCTACAAATCCTACTTTCAGTTTAAAAGCGGTACCGTTTGAACAATAATATATTACTTTGTAACTAGGCTATAGATTTAATTTTATCTATGCCAATTAGAATATACAATGTATCTGGTGGTTACAAGGTAGAAATCCGTCTATTTTGCGCTTTAAAAACTAAAAAATAATTGCCTTGGTCAAAATATGAGAATACGTATATAGAAATCCTACTTACTGTTTTTAAATAAAAAAATAATAAATTACTTTCTACCTAGGCTATAGATTAAATGACCCTATAATGATCAGATTTGTATGGAATGAGTGCTATATTGACGTCATCATTTGATGACGTTCAATTGAACGAATGATAATGGCGACTAAAATTCGTTAAGCTCCTGGTTATAGCCGCGATTTGGGAGTCTTGAAAACTGGCCCAACACTTGTGCTGAAATTTGACATGTATATGGACCAGAATGCGATCTACCTTTTGGCGTATTCGTCATATCTGGGAAAAGTCCAGTTTTTGATAAATTTACGAAAAAGTGGTGTTTTTTATTGCGCAATCGCTATAAAATGAGTACTCGCTGGAAGCGTTAATAGCGTTAATAGCAACCCAAACACAATTCACCCCCAAGAGACAATTCACGCGCTAGACACTTAAAATTTGATTTTAAATAATACATATTGCGATTTTATTCCCAAATTAATTAATAATTTCATCTCTCGTTTAACATACGTTTTAGAAAATATTAACAAAACAAACAAAAACAAACAGCCGTTAAATTTTATTGTTGTAAATATGGTAACCTGATTACATATCCACTAGCGTCTATGCATATTTACACATAAAAAATAGTTCGCAAGTAAGCAACAAACAATCACATTCAAACGCAAATTATTTAACAAAATATATAAATTTATGCTAGAAATCGAAACTTAAATACAATGTCTGCACTAAAAACACAATACCAATAGTTTTTACAATAACACATTCGACATGTACATGTACTTCCAACAACACGCCAACCTCTATTTTCAAAGCGAATGTGTAGAGTAACATTTCAACAATAAAGACAAACTGGAACTGGAGTTTAACTTAGTGCGCAAATTGGAAGTGATTACAGTAATTTATTTTTCAACTTGTCAATCTCCGTAGTATACGTTTAGTTGTGAGATGTTAACGGTTTCCCAAAAAAAACATGCCTTCGCTACGAAGTCAAAGTGGGTGGGGAACGAGACTGCTTGTGGATTTCGAGTTGCTGGAAGTTTGTAACGAAGCTGCTTTTGTGCAATATTCAGCGATTTTGCAAGCTGTGTGTTTGAAGTTGGAGATATATATTGCTGACATTAATGATGTTGTGTACGTTCTTGTGACCACTGATCTGCATATGATACCAGTGGGAGAGCATCCCGAATCCCAGTTCCCACATAGTCTGCAACAGATGTTTCCTGGTCGAGTGGTTGGTAAGTTTCATCGTTATACATGCATATTACACATTTTACATTATTTGTGCTATTTTTGACACCCATTTTTCATGCTGATGAACCAACGGTCAGTGCCAGTAGTCCTACTGTCATTGGTCTGTGTGCTTGTTGAAAGTACATGTAGAAAGGGTTGTTTAGCTCCAATAAGCCATGTTGCTCTTTTTTGGATAAAATTTATGGCAGTTGGCTTTTTTATCTTTGTGCAGCAACATCTGCCGCCTCATTTTTTGAAAACATTAGTCGCACACTGTTCATATTGTGGAAAAATGAGTCTTGCATGTAAAAGTAAGAAAAATGGGTGGTGACTATTCAACAATGTGAAAAAATGAGTCGCGCATTGTTTAAAATACTTAAAATATCAGTCGCAAACATTAGAAAAATGTAAAAAAAAGTGTCTCACAAATGTTGAAAATTGTGAAATATGAGTCGTACAATGTTGAAGGTTGTAAAAAATGAGCCTCGCAATCTAGACAATTATGGAAAAATAAGTAAGGGGACAAAAATTCCACTCGTCTGCTCATATTGACGAGTGAAATCTTTAAAGGACAAGTGAATTTCCCTAAAGCGCTCGTCCTACAGGACGAGAGAAAAAGCTGATGTTAAAATATGTTTTTTAAGACCCGTAAATAATTAAATAAAATCATTTTCTTAAAGCATATCTATTCCGAAAGTAGAACGAGAATGAACTGGAAATTGTAATTGTAAATTTCATACAACAGGTGCGCATTGTTATGCGAGACTAAGTCGCGAGTAAATATTGGTGTCAATGTTGACAGGGAAACATCCGACTGCATTCACTGTAAGTATTGATTTTTAAAGAATTATTTAACTGCAAAGTACAGTTTATAACTAGTCTGAATTTCGTCCGAAAAAATGTCTGACATTTGAGCGTTCTTTAAAGGGATGGGGGGGAGTTTGGTGTTCAAACATCCCAAACAGGAAAGCACGCAAGCATTAGAAAAAAGTAAAACAGCAGTCTTCATTTATTTATTTTGTGTTCCTCATAATAACTTATTTCACTGCTCAACATTTCTTTTTTGATCAGCTGGCATGAATAACTGAGTAAGCAGCATTTTAGCAGTGATATAGTAAATTTTATTAGTCATATTAGCCCTTTGCAAACTTTATTTCACACATATTCAAGGACGAGTGCATATGTGTTTGCAGGACGAGTGCACATTTAAATGCACTCGTCCTGCAGGACGAGTGCAGTTTAGAAATATTGTTGTCCCCTGTAAGTTGCACACTGTTCAAAATTGTGAACAAATGACTGTTGGAAATAGTGAAAATAATTAATTGAGCATTGTTCAAATTTGTGAAAATATGAGTCTCAAACTATTCAAATTTGTGAGAAAAAAAGTTGCTAACTGTCGAAAAATGTGAAAAAATGAGTTGCACACTTTTTAAAATACTGACCATTTGCATTGCAAATTCCTCTAATTAAAATACTGACCATTTGCGTTGCAAATTCCTCTAATTTTTGCAAAAACAAGCTTTCACTATTTATTTAATAATAATCAGCGTTCTAGATAAGCTGCGTATCAGCGTATATACGCATTCGAAATATCAAGATACGCTCAATTTATCATTTCCGTGCGTACATTTAAGCAAGCCAATCTGGACTTACACTAATGCTGTAAATTCTCTGCGCAGTGCCCCAGATAATTATTTGAGAAATAGGGTTTTCACCCATTGATTTGAAAAATAGGGTGATTTCCTTCTTGAAATAGGGTGAAATAATTTATAAAAATGCATACCTTTATATCATTAATGTTTTACTTCTGTGGAAGATGCTCACTTGTACTGATTCAATAAAACTTTAAACTATCATAATTAACTTAATAAACTGATGTTTCATAACATCTTTAATCATTGAAACTGTCCTTAATATAAACTTAAAAACAAACAAAAATTCGATAACACAAATGATCATTTGGCTCTTGCTTTCTTGGTTCGAAACAGTTTGCGATCGACTGATATTTTTTCTCACAATAGCGGAAGTCTTTCGACCTCTCTTAGACATTTTTATTTTGCATCGTTATAGAAACTGAAAGTACAGGCACTTTATAAATACATGCACAATGAGCGACGGATAAGTCAGATTGAAAACGCATGTATGTCGAGGAAAACAATTTGATCACACTTTATTTAACTATGAAATCTAGAACGCAGAGAGTTTGAATAAAGCTTGACTGTTTTCATGGTCCGTCATCCAGGCGCTTGCTTAATAAATACGCGTGACGATAATAATTTCAAAGAGAAAATACCGAAAATGAGCATTTAGTATTTTCGATTGAGCTATTGTGTTGTACGCATTGAATTTGACGAATTTGCGCACAAATCAAAATGGTTGCGTTTTCAATAGGCATTTATTGAATTTCTTTGCGTTTTAGACATTTAATAGGGTGAAAGACGCAGATACACAGCTTATCTGGGGCACTGATGCGTATATCATAAACAAAAAATATAAACAGCTGATTGTCTTTAGCCAAAAAATGAGACTGGTTATCGTAAAAATTAGAGCTGGTTGTAGAAATAGTTAGCCAGTCGGTATGTATACTCTGTAGCATCTAGATGCATGGTAAATTTAGTATTGATTTTTTAACAGACAGTCAAGCGCTTATGTGTTTATTAAATTACATGAAGTGGTCAGCATGGCTTCTTCCAAGCCAACACAATTACTTCTCAAAGTACATTGATTCTTTGTTAATGGCAAAAATTGTATCGAGTAATAAATTGTACTGCCAATACTGAATGATTTAAATTCCTCTGTTTTAAAATCAAAAAGGAACCACTAAAATGCTAATAAAACAACTGTTGAAAGTTGGCAAAAAAGTTCTCCGTTGGCCACGGTGGTGGATAATACGAGAAGATCTCTTAAATGTAATCTGCCAACAAGTTAAAATAACAAGAAATTAAGAAACCTACTAATATGAAGGAATACACATAGTTAGTGGTTAATTGTGTTTAACATTATTAAAGTAGAGTGTCTGTACCCCGGCTATATTCTGGTTTTACTTTTAGCAAATTACCCTTCAACCAAGGCGAAATTTGACCATTTACCCCTATGCTTTGAAAAGTGGGGGTATTTACCCCCATGGGTACATTTTTTTATCCTATTACCACTGAAAATCGATAGTATAACAACGATCGTATAAACTTTACCTTTATACTATCGCTATTTTTCCGACCTCTATCTTAAACACTATATGTTTAAATGTGACGTCATAGCAAATGATGACGTTGAAGTAAACAAACAATTTAAAGTCAACTTTGAAAACCAGCGCTGTTTTCTTTGAATTTTAAAGTATTTATACTTTTTTGAACGATAAATGACCACAAAAAAGGATAATAGAAAATTATGTGAGTTTTGGATAAAGATCAAGTTTATCATGCTCGGCACGAACCATGTTAGCGGCAAGCCTCGCGCTTCATCGGTTCTAAGCCTCGCATGATAAACTTGATCCAAAACACATAATATTCTCTATATCTATAATGCTGAATAATTGAGGTAAAAAAACAAGTCTATTATAAAA
The DNA here is from genome assembly GCF_020536995.1 of Dreissena polymorpha. Lineage (NCBI taxonomy): Eukaryota > Metazoa > Mollusca > Bivalvia > Myida > Dreissenidae > Dreissena > Dreissena polymorpha. The sequence goes on along the minus strand of NC_068358.1, from coordinate 145,138,918 downwards.
AAATTTCAGTTTAAAGAAATCGTAATTATTTTTTATTTAAAGTTATTTACGGCCATTTCATATGCCTATTTTCATTTTTTTTTATTATGATATTGTGTGACAGAGGTCCTAATTTAACGACAACTCTTGTGTTTAAACTGTTAAACAAATTAACAGTATACTATATGCAAAGACTCACACTGGACAAATTAATCATTAAATCTACAATGAATGGGAAGTAAGCATTTGTCCCTCTATTTACATTGTTTTTTATCATGATAGAGTTTTTTTTCTCTAACCCGTGATATTAAAGAAAGATGAAACTGATCAAACAGCAAAGCTCAGTCTTGTATGGTATGAAATTACTGAGGGTGTATATCTCATACACCATCACTCACTTACTAAGGCTCGATTGGTCATTGTTGGCTCGGGTACTACTTACATGTACCCTGGGTAGTATACTTACATGTACCCCGGGTACGGATATATACTTAAACGTACCCGGTGATATTAGACTGTACCTGAGTTGTATATCCTCCCCAAATCCGATACGCTACTGATTACCGTTAAACGATATTGTTTACCTTAAACAAACTTCTATTTTAAAATTTCTGCATCATGTTGCTTTTTATCCCCACACTTTTTGAAAAGCGTGGGGATATTGATCATATTGTGGGTATCTCCGCCGTCCGTCCGTCCTGGCCTGGCCACTATCTCCTCCTACACTATATGCACTAGAACCTTGAAACTTACACACATGGTAGCTATGAGCATATGTGCGAACCCTGCACTATTTTGGAATTTTGATCTGACCCCTGGGTCAAAAGTTATGTGGTTGGGCCCGGGCCGGGTCAGAGATTTTACTCATTTTTTAGGTTATTTTACTATAATTTCTTCATTTCTACACTGATTGTCTTCAAATTGATACCAACCTCTCTTATGACAATACGGTAAATCTCAACTATGCATGGCCCCATTACCACCCTGGGGGCCCCGCCCACATAGGCCACTCCCACTAAAAATTGCAGTTTTACTATAATTTCTTATTCTACACCGATTCACTTCAATTGATACTGAACCTTTCTTATGACAAAACTATCAACCTCAGATATGCATGGGCCCCATTACCAACCCTGGGGAACCCCACCCACATAGGCCACGCCAACCCAAAATGCCTTTTACTATAATTTCTTCATTTCTACAACGATTCACTTCAATTGATACGGAACCTCGGCCCCATTATCACACCCTGGAGCGCCCCGCCCACATAGGCCACACCCACCAAAATTGCCTTTTACTATAATTTCTTCATTTCTACACCGATTTACTTCAAATTGATACTGAACTCTCTTATGACAATACGATCAATCTCAACTATGTATGGCCCCATTACCAACCCTGGGGCAACCCGCCCACATAGGCCACGCCCATCCAAAATTGCCTTTTACTATAATTTCTTCAATTCTACACCAGTTCACTTCTAATTGATAATGAACTTCTCTTATGACAATACGGTCAATCTCAACTATGCATGGCCCCATTACCAACCCTGGGATGCCCCTGGGTCAAACATGCGGCGTGGGGATACGCGTCGGCCTCTGCCGCACCATTTCTAGTTGAGTATGCATGTCTATAATATAAAGGCTGTTTAAAGGAAAATTGACCTAAATGTGAACATAATTAATTTTTACAAATTAGCCGACAACAACTGATTTAGCATTAAAATTCTCAGTTACGTTTTAGTATATTTATCGTACCCAGGGTACATGTAAGTATACTTAAGAGTACCTGAGGTGCATGTAAGTACATGTAGTACCTGTGCCAACAATGACCAATGAGCCTTACTAACTGTATAATGATTATATCTCCAACTACCTTAACCTTGTGTTTATTAACCTGAAATTATGTAAAATCTGCTTTTTTACTTTAATTTTTCATTCAATTGATATGCAATTTTTGACTTATCTCGTGGAAATTATTTGAATCTTTGGATTTTAATGTATTTTAATGTTGTGTTTGTCACGCATATTCAGTGTTTTTCCAAAAATTGAGTAGCCATTTATGGGCAGCAACTATGCGGTAAAACAAAAGCATTTGTGACATTTAACTTGATGTATTTGGGAAAAGTAGCCGGCATGTAAAAGAAGTCGTTTTAAATGCAGGTATTACATTGTAATATTTATTTATTATTCGAAGATAACAGTCATTGCAACGTGTTTAGTGAATATTACATCGATAGGCTGGCATGAAAGTAGCTCCTTTTGAAGCACAACTGCACCAAGATATATCATGGCTGACCCGTTTGATGAGGCCTGTTTTTGATAATAATTATCCCACGCTTTTTCAAAAAAGTGGGGATATTGTGGTTTCTCCGCCGTCCGTCCGTCGTCTGTCTTCTGTCCCGTCCTGCCAGTATTCCTCCTACACTAAAAGCACTAGAACTTGAACTTACACACATGGTAGCTATGAGCAATGTTCGACCCTGCACTATTAAATTTTATCTGACCCTGGTTCAAAGTTATAGCGGTTGGGGGTTGGGCCGCGTCAGAAATTATCACTCATTTTTTTAGTTCTTTTTACATTTACTTCTTTATTTCTACACCGCTTTACTTCAAATTGATACTGGACTCCTCTTAAGACAATACGGTCAATCTCAACCATGCAGGGCCCCATTCCCAACCCTGGGGCGCCCCGCCCACATAGGCCACACCCCACCAAACTTTTCCATTTACTATAATTTTTTCATTTCTTACAACGGATTCACTTCAAATTGAACTGAACTTTTGTTATGACATTAGGTAATCTCAACTATGCATGGCCCCAATCCCAACCCTGGGCGCCCGCCCACATAGGCCACACCCACCAAAAATTTCCATTTACTATAATTTTTTCATTTCTACACGATTCACTTCAAATTGATACTGAAACTTCTCTTTATTACATTAGGTTCAATCTAACTATGCATGCCCCATAACCAACCCTGGGGCCCCCGCCCACATAGCACCACACCCACCCAAAATTGCCTTTACTATAATTTCTTCATTTCTACACCGATTCACTTCAAATTGATATTGAACTTCTCTTATGACAATACAGTAATCTCAACTATGCATGGCCCCATTGCCAACCCTGGGCGCCCCGCCCACATAGACCACACCCACCCAAATTGCCTTTTATAATTTCTTCATTTCTACACCGATTCACTTCAATTGATACTGAACCTCTCTTATGACAATACGGTCAATCTCAACTATGCATGGCCCCATTACAACCCTGGGGCCCCGCCACATAGACCACACCCGCCCAAATTGCCTTTTACTATAATTTCTTCGTTTTCTACACCGATTCACTTCAAATTGATACTGAACTTCTCTATGACAATACGGTCATCTCAACTATGCATGCACAATTACCAACCCTGGGGCGCCCTGCCCACCATATGTCACACCCACCCAAAATTGCCTTTTACTATAACTTCTTCATTTCTACACCAATTCACTTCTAATTGATGATGATTCTCTATGACAATACGGTCAATCTCAGCTATGCATGGCCCCATTACCACCCTGGTGGCACACCTAAGTCAAACATTCCGGCGTGGGCTACGCGTCGGCCTCTCCGCGCCATTTCTAGTTTATTACTATTTTTACTTCCGTGTTCATAATCTTTACGGGCGCCATGCTGGAAATAGTCCGTTTCCCACATGCATTTACAGCGTTGACACACTGGGTCTATACCGGGAAAAACCACGCGCCAGTTTTTGGCGCCTGACGTCATCCCGCCGAAATTTTCATTGGGCAATTCATATGTAAACGTCATTGTATTCGCAAAAGGCGGTAAACTTTAAAAGCCAGACATTGAGGGCAAAGCGCGAAAGTAAAAATGTCTCGGATATTGGGAAAAAACGCGCGTGTTAGTCAGTTAAATAGTTACTTAGTTAGTTACTTATTTTGTTTAAAGTTCATAAATTTATATTGAAAAGTGTAAGGCAATAATAACTTAAACGGACTAATGCACAATGTGACCAACGGACTGTCGGATTACTAACGTAAGAAAACATGCAGTTTATTGTCCAATATTGATTTATTGGCTTTGCGTAATGCCCCCTTTCGCACTGTTTTCAGAAACTTGTGTTACAATCACACTCGCATATGGAATATCATGAATATAAGTGACATGAACGCCTGTGAATGTCTTTGCTGCAACTAGTTTAGTGGAGTGTAAACATATATTATGCGCATGCGCTTCGATTGTTTTATTACATGCGGTATTGGCAGCCATTTAAAGAAATGTGAAAACAACACATTATCTTACTTGTTCTCTCGTTCTAATTAATAGAATTTTTCAACAGCTTGGTCGAGTATCGAGGTAAATATATTTAAATGCGTTTGCATATAAACTGAATACCGTATGAACGTTAGATGATGCTTTTCTGCATTTATTAACGACTGCAATTGTTTGTGAAATACCATTGTTTTTTACTGTTTAAAATTGTGTATTTCTAATATTTGGGTATAATACGTGTTCTGGATATATTAGATATATTATATGGTTGTTTTATATTGTGCATATACAATGATAACTTATGAGGGCTTAGTGTGACGATTCAGAATACAGTTTGGATCCTGATGAGACGCCATGTTTGTGCGTCTCATAAAGTGCAAATATTTCAAGGGAGACGACTGTTATAAGTTTCTGATCAGCACAAATTACACAATTAACTCCCTTTCTTTACGGGCTCCATGAAAATGCTATGTCCACGTATAAACTGTTTTACAGTGTGAAGACCCTACATAAAAATGCGGATTTTTTTCTTACGTGGTATCTTGCGACACACATTTTCAAGTCTATTTCATTACATTTGGCATATATATTAATAAAAATGGCATCGTATGAAAACATGTCTCATAGTATATAAGCAACATTGAAGCCTAATATACATTCATCTATTATTATTTGGGCACAAATAATTTTAACCGTATGAAGACCCTACATAAAATGCTGATTTTGTTCTTACTTGGTACCTGGCGACACACATTTTCAAGTCTATTTCATTAAATTTGGCATAGATATATATAAAAATGGCATCTATGAACCATAGTCCATATATAAAAGGCAACATGGAAGCCTAATATGCATTCATCTATTATCATTTGGGCACAAATAATAAGACCGTGTCAAGATCCTACATAAAATGCGGATTTTTTCTTATTTGGGACCTGCGACACACATTTTCAAGTCTGTTTCATTAAATTTGGCATAGATATTTATAAAATTGGCCTCGTATGAACCAGTAGTCAAAGTATAAGCAACATTGAAGCCTAAAGCATTCATCTATGATTATTTGGGCACAAACAATTTTTACTGTGTGAAAGCCCTACATAAAAATGCTGATTTTTTTCTTACTTGGTATTCTGGCAACACACATTTTCAAGTCTGTTTCATTAAATTTGGCATCTATATTAATAAAAAATGGCATTGTATGAACAGGTCGTCATAGTATAAGCATAGAAGCATAATACGCATTCATCTATATAATTGGGCTCATACAATTTTACCTTACCGTGTTAGCACCATATATCAAGTTGCAGAGATTTTTTAATATTCGCCATATACCCACAGGCATTTTCATTAATATCTCAGAAAAAAGACATATAAATTAATACACATGGCATCTAAAGAACATTTTATCATAGTTAAACATGGTTCCCAGCCAACCTGGAAATCAGGGAAAACTGGAAAAAGACTCTTTTTATCCAGTCAGGGAAAAGTCTGGGAATTTGAAAGTTTGTGAAATCAGGGAAAAATCAGGGAATTTTGTTTGGTCAGACTTTTCCCGACTTGTGTCGAGAAGTCCATACAATTTAAACAGCAAATCATTTCCTCTGCATATCTATCGTGACTTTGTAGTATACGTGTAGCTTAGTTATGTCTGCAACTGCTATTATTCAGGGTGTCTAAAACAAGAAAATAGGTCAAAATCATGATCCTGGAAGTTTATTTTCCATCAGGGAAAAATCAGGGATTTTGTTCATACAAAAAGCTGGGATTCCTGTTAAAGCAATATAGAGGCATGAAATGCATTTTTCTGTTATATGTCCACAAATAATTCCACTTAGTGATGACCCAGCTTGAATATGAGGATTTGTTGAATTATTATTGCTATCGACATACATTTTTAGTAGTACATTAGATTCAATACCTATACCTAGTGAAAATGGCATCGGAAGAACATTTGTTCATTGTACTAGATAGAATGATACATTATATCTATCCATCTTATACTTTATTGCAGTTTCAGTAATAGTTGGTCTATAAATGATTTCACATGATATAATTATAATCATTGCTAGGAAATGTTTACATTTGTATATATGAAACAAAATTAAAAAGACGTTTTTTCCCCCATTATGTATATATATATATAATCTATGTATACATCTTTGTTGCAAACATTATGCAACATGTGTCAGAAAACACCCGGACAAATATATGGACGGAATGATTTTTTCACTTATGTGGGTGTATGTTGGCTCCACTTCACACGATACAGTCATTGTAGTTTATTGAAAAACCATCTTACAATGTGAGATGAGTACTGGGTTCAAGCCCCAGCATGTGGCTATCATGTGTGATATACAGAGCCCATTATGATTAATATACACAGTTACTATTTAAACAATTCAATTAAATATAAGGAATATGTTTAAAGGGGATTGCTGCTTAACCATTTTTGGGATTGTTATTGTAATTTTTTGCCAAATTTGACATTCAATAACAGGGTTTATATACATCCCAAGCATAACTGTTTCTAAATTAAAAAAAAAAAAAGTCGAAGTGTGCAGAATATCAAAAAAA